>NC_077229.1:499306862-499606862 GCF_027887165.1 Monodelphis domestica | reverse complement strand
CTGACTGAGGGCCTCACTGCTTTCTCCTCCAGCCAGAGATTGGAATTTTGGTATTGATTTGTGCTAAACACATCCCCAGGACTGGTGTCTTTGTGTGTTATAGGATTTTGTGGGTAAAAGTCTTTGGCTTTTGGATTTAAATTAGTTCTCCCCTCATTTTCCTTTCTTTCCCCTCTTAGATGTATAAATGTATCAGCTCCAAAGTCTCCTGCAACAATGTCTCCTTTGGCTATCTTGTCAGAATGCTATGGATACTTAAGTTGTTGTTTTAAAGATTTACTAGCCCTGTTTGATTTTCCACTGCCTAGATACATTCTGCAAGCTAATAAATTTTCCAAAAATATTTTAATCTGTTCCTTGCTTTTCTCCATACAGTTTTGTGTGCTCATGTATTGTGAACCATAAATGTCATGTTTCGTGTCTGCTATTATCTGTACAATTTCACTCTCCATCTCAACTATAGATTTTTGTTTTGTACTTAAGTTGCTTCCCTTGGCATCTTGCCCAACTATCTGTTTCTCCATCACTAACATTTAAAAGTTTTCATTTTCCTTTCTACCATCTCCCTTTTTGCCCTTTATGTTTATGCCCTCATATTTCCTCCTTAGGGTACCTCCCAAATTAATTTCTTTTTTACTAGATAATGCTAGAGCCTGGCATCATGCGATATAAGGATTACTTCTCACTACAACTTCTGAATAATGGGATTTTGCTCCAGAAGCTACTGCTGCTTCCATAGATTTCAGGTCTGGGGTCTCCTGTTCTCTCAGTCTGCAGTGAGAGCAACACTGCTTGCTATTAGAGTTCTTTCTTCCATAGTTTTTGTTATTATATGCTTTTCCCTGATAATATGCATTTCAACCTTTCCAATCTCTTTGATTTTGGCCTTGTTCAAAGTGATGTTTCATTGATCAGTTTCTTACTATGTGTCCCTGATGAGAACATAAAAAGCAAGTCCTGATATCCTTTTGCACCCTTTGTTGACTTTGGGATGCCTCTCTATACTGTGTGGTTTGTCTGTTAAATGTCTTAATTGTAACCAGGTTTTTAACCTCCTCTAATTATTTCTGCCTTAATATTTCAGAGGTCTCTTGGAGCTTTTTCTTTAGAGCGTTCTTTTCTTTTTCTTGATCTACTTTGTTATCAGGAAGATAGGTGACAATGTCTTTAAGTTCATTAAGTGAGATGGTGTCAAACTTCAGGCAATAGTTCCTGAAGAAATCCCTCAAGTGCTTATCACAGCCCTTGAGAAATTGTCTCCTTATGTGTGCCTCTGATTCTTTTGAATCAGGGATAAAGCCTAACAGTCCCTCAGTTTTTTCAATAAGGCAATCAATAATTATGCTTGGGTGTTCATTTTTTTCTTGGGATAATCTGTCAACTTTTCCCCATGCATTGGGTCTTTCTGACAATTGTTTCAGTCCCTGCAATAGATCCTCATGACATTTTCTTAGATAAGCCATTGATCTTGGATTAGAAAAATCCAGATCCTTAAAAACTTCTGGCCAGCTCACGAGTGAGGAATCTTTTCTAGTTTTCTCAATAAAGTTTTTATGTTCCTGAGGTCTAAAAAGTTCAGATAAAAGAATTTCTACATCCTCAAAATCTGGTTCATAGAAGCGAAATGCTCTTTTTAGTTCTTTAATTGCGAGATGAGGCTCTAATAAGAATTTAGGCATGCATTTATGTAAAGACTCTAAGTCATGGGTGGTGAATGACTTATGAACCTTTAAAACACCAGAGTTATCAGTGACCTTAGCTACATCATGCAAAGGCATAATCTTTTGAGCCTTTGATGCATTTGCAAGATTGTTAGCAGATGCATTAGTTGGTGCCTTGATGTTTTGTGCCTGTATGCTATTGGCAAAGTCCTTTCCCCCTATTACCCCTAATGGTGGCCCAGCATTAGTATTAGTAACTACAGCATCCTTATTAGTCTGTCTCGTTATGTCCCCAGTCTTATTGTCAGTTCCCTTCTCCATGCCTTGTTTACTCTGCATGTAATCCTGGCATACCTCAGTTATAATAGGGATCTGACCGGCAATGCCTGTAATCCATTATCTATGACTAGAGCATGTACAGTTTTCTTTGGGAAAAGAAAGAGCATGTACAGTTTTCTTTGGCACCAGCTTTGATATTCTTTAAAATGTTGGTCATTGCCATGAACACGACATAGACTTGGGGTACCATTTGCCAGGGATAATTCACATCTAGATAATTCATTGGCAACTGTGTCCATCACATAGTAATATTGGTTAATGTCCCAGAACATTGTCTATCATCCCTGCCATTGTGTTATAAATGATACAGAAGCCCCAATAAATGGCAATTATTCCTAGTACAACAGACCACAGTTGTAACATGTTTCCCATTAGATCTTTTCTAGGCTCTAACTGCCAGGAGTTAACAGTTAGAAAATGGTTGTTGTCCCCACAAGTTTGTTTCTAATCAGGATCCTCAGGTTTTATAACTGACAAGAGTGCCAGTTGGTAGCTGACTTGTACTCCCCCCACCAGGAATCAAGAAACTTTTGATCCTGTGTGGAAACTGCTAGGCAGAGTCAGTGATTATACTGCTAGCCTCAGGAGTTGTAATTGACAACAACTTCACAACTGACAGTTGATGATGGTTGGTGACAGTCACTAAAGCTTTATTTTTTTATAAATGGGTTTCTTTTAAAAATGGGGTGCCATCTGTATTAAAAAAAAGAAATTAAATTGTAACTGGAGGAGCTTGGCCTTTCAGTATTGAGAGTGAAAAAGAGAGGAGACCCCCCCTTCTCAAAGCAGAGTACAGGGGAGACAGCTGATGTTAAGTTTGGCTCAGAGAGAAGAGAGGGGGTTTGAAGATTTTTCCCTCTTCTGCCTTCTCTCCTTAGCTAAAGCTGCTCTCCTCAATTCGCTCTTGTCCTTCTTGTCCCCCTTCCACTACTCGAGACCAAAGGGTCTCCCCTTAATCTGTTCACTCACACTCAACTTGGGGAACAGATAAGATGAGAGAAAGTCAGGTTGACTCACCCCTGGGTAACAGGAGCTGAGGTAAAGTCTGCTCAGTTTTCTCTTCAGAAAGTCCCTTCAATTGGGAAGTGTTGGGGGGGAGGATTTCTAATCACCAGCAGGAAAAGTGGGTAACCCTCAAGAGAAAGTCTTTACCCACCCCTCCTGACTGAGGACCTCACTGCTCTTTCCTCCAGCCAGAGTCTTCTCCTCCTTCAGATTCTACTCCTGGGGCCTCTCCCCCATCGAAATGATCGATTTCACATCGTCTTCAGCCTGGCACTTTTTCTCCAGTCCGAGCCTCTGTCAAAAGAGGTGGATAGCATTCTTTGTCATAAGTACTTCAGAATCGTCCTAGATTATTGCAATGCTGAGAGCAACCAAATCTTTCACAGTTGAGCATCATACACTATTGCTATTATTTTTTGTGTACAATGTTCTCCTGGGTTTGCTTATTTCACTCTGCATCAGTTCCTGCAGATCTTTCCAGCTTTTTCTGAAATCATCCTGCTTAGCATTTCTTATAGCACAATAGTATTCCATCACCATCTTATACCACAATTTGTCATGAATACTTTAAAAATATCTGACTCAAACTAAATATGACAACTAACTTGACCAAGTTTTTCTCCTGGAATGATGGAATTGATTGGTTGCTGAATAGGCATGGTGTTTATCCACTGTTTTCTTTCACACCTGAATAACTTTGTATTGATTTGGAGTACATTTTTATTTTATTGATTTCAGCTCAGATTTTCAATTTAAGAAGCTCATTCTTTATTCTAAAATTTATCCTCTAGAGTAGCAATAGCCCCCATGAAAACTTGATTAGTGTGTTCTCCATTCCATCAACTGAATAGTAGATGAAAATATTGATATAAGTATTGGATCCTCAATGTTTCTCTATTGCATGATCTTGCTTGATACCATGAAAGAAAAAATTCAATACATTTTTGTTCAATGTATTTTTCCTATAAATTTGATTATTACTGAAAGAATCTTATTTCCCAGTAAACTGACATTCCTAGAAGAACATTATCTGAATATGCTGGAGAGACAATTGTCTAGAGTGCAAATAACAAGAGAAGATATATCCACATTTGACTCTCAATTTCTATAGTGCTTCATTTGCTGCTTCTGATAGCACAAAAGTGCTTCATTCTTTGAGTGAACAAAAGTCCCCAAAACAAATAACTTTAATTGACCTCATTTAATAGAACTTCTGAGTTCTAGGGCTTTGAGCACAAAGTGATCTCTCTTGTTTAAAAAATTTGTTCATCTGATCCAACCATTCTGGAGAGCAATTTAAAACTATTCCCAAAGGGCTAGAAATCAGTGCATGCTCTTTGATGCAGAAATATCACTATTAGGGGCAGCTGGGTAGCTCAGTAGATTGAGCCAGGACTAGAGAGAGTAGATCCTAGGTTTAAATCTGTCCTCAGACACTTCCTAGTTGTGTGACCTTGGGCAAGTCATTTAATACCCATTGTCTAGTCCTTACTGCTCTCCTGCCTTAGAACCAATACACAGTATTGATTCTAAGATGCAAGGTAAGGGTTAAAAAAAAAAAGAAATACCACTACTAGGTCTATATCCCAAAGAGATTTTTTAAAAGAGGGGAAAAGGACTTACTTTAAAAAATATTTATAGCTGCTCTTTTTGTGATGGCAAAGAATTGGAAATTGAAAGGATATCCATCAATTGGAGAATGGCTAAACAAAATGTGGTATATGATGGTGGTGGAACACTATCATGTTCTAAGAAACAATGAACAGGATTATTTCAGAAAAAGCTGGAAAGACCTACATGAACTGATGCAGAATGAAATGAGCAGAACCAGGAGGACATTGTACACAGTAAGCACTATTGTGGAATGATCAACTGTGATAGATTCAGTTATTCTCAGCAATACAAAGATCTAGGACAAATCTGAATTCCAGATTTTGAGCTATATTTTAAAGAAGTAATGACAAAAACTATCTGGTACTGATTAAGAAATAGAAAAGTATATTATTGTAAAGAACAGACATGCAACAAATAGTTGTAAAAGATTATATTACCCTTATGTTTAAAAAAATAAAGATCCAAGTTTTTGGAATGAGAATTCACTATTTGGTGAAAATTGTTGGGAAAAATGGAAAGCAGTGTGGCAGAAACTAGATATAGATCAATATTGTACATCATTTAAATAAGATCAAAATGGATACATGACCTAGGCATAAAGGGAGATAGTATAAGCAAATTAGAAGAACAGGGAACATACTATCTATTAGATTTATGGATAAATGAAGAAGTTGTGAATAAACAAAAGATAGAAAGCATTTTGAGATGTAAACTGGATAATTCTGAATATATTAAATTGAAAAGTTTTTTATACAAATAAAATTAATGTAGTCAAGATTAGCAGGAAAGCAGTAAATTGGGGGAAAGTTTTATAGACTGTTTTTCAGATAAAGGTCTCATATCTAAAATATATAGAGAGCTTTGTCAAATAGATAAGAATATGAGCCATTCCTCAATTGATAAGTGGTCAAAAGATATGAACAGAAAATATTTGGATGAAGAAATCAAAGCTGTATATAAGTATATGAAAAATGCTCTAAATCATTATTGATTAGAGATGCAAATGAAAACAACTCTTAGATATCATCTCACACCTATCAGATTGGCTAAAATGATAAAAAGTAAAAGTGACAAATTCGAGGGATGTGGAAAAATGGGGACACCAATATACTATTGGTGGAACTGTAAACTGAGCCAAACATTTTGGAGAGCAATCTGGAATTATGCTCCACGAGTTATAAAACTATGTGTACCTTTTGATGCAGCAATATCACTATTAGATTTATTTCCTAAGTTGATTAGAAAAAAGGAAAATAAACTATACATTCTAAAATATTTATAGCAGCTCTCTTTATTGGCAGCAAAAAACTGGAAATTGAAGGTATGCCCATCAAATGGGGAAATGGCTTTTCCCATCAAATTTTGGCATGCAATTGTTATATAATATTACTGTGCTATAAGAAATGATGAACAGGTTAATTAATTAGGAAAAACATGGAAAGACCTACATAAATTGTGAAGAGTGAAATGAACAAAGAAAACATTATACACAGCAACAGAAATATAGTTTGAAGAACGACTTGTGTATGTTCACCTCCAAAGAAAGAAGTGATAAATAGTAATAAGCAAAATACAGCTTTATACATATATGTCTTTTTCTCAAAAGATGCCTTCTCTAATGTGAAGAGGGGAGGGAGGTAGGGAATTAACTGGGTATTTTAACATAATAAACAAGTTAATTCAAAAGAAAAAAGTTGGCAAATATCCATATTCATAGGCATTTAACAATAGTTTGGATTACAGAGATGATTCACATCAAAAGTGCCTATTTTATTCAAACCCATATCTTCTGTCTTAGAATCTATACTAAGTGTTGTATCCAAGGAAGAAGAATAGTAAATTTGGAAATTGGAAATTAATTGGGAAATTGGGGTTAAATGACTTATCCAGGGTCACACAGCCAGAGGGTATCCGTGGTAGAATTGAACCCAGGACCTCCCAACTCCAGGATTAGCTTTCTATCTACTGAGCCACCTAGCTGCCTCTATCAGTAGTCTCTATCGATTTATCTATTGATATGACTGTATTTGAATGAAAAGACTATATTTTGGCAGTTTAGATCACAGAAAATGTGGACTGCAAAGGAACTTAGAGATGACTATCCCAGTCCCTTCACTTTACAAATGAAGAATCTAAGGCCCAAAGATTTCTTTCTTTTTCATAAAGAGAATGCCAGAAGGTACTCTTACTTTAATTTGAAGTCATTGTCATCATCATCAATCGATCAAAAAAAGCATTTATTAAGTGGTCATGGATGTCCCAAGGGAGTCAAAGACATCACTAGAAATGTGGAAAATACCAACAGGATAAAAAAATCAACACATTAAAAGCAATAGTAGCATACTTATGCAGATCATGCACATTTACAGTGATCTCTCACTTATCTCATTCCAGAGATGCCCAGTAGGTGAACATCCATGAAGTAGTGGCATTATGCTAGTAAGTGTCTGAGGCAGGACTTGAACTCAAGAAGGTGACTCTCCACTGTGCCACCTCGCTGCCCCCATATTGTGTATTTATTAATGTACTTATGTTACATGATACATGACTAGTTTGGCCCTTTATGTACTTTCCCAACCCAATTTTGATTTATGGGAACCTTTAAATGATGATAATTTTTCACCTAGTTCAAGTCCCTTCCTCCCCCCTATCCCCTAGACCCCACTCCAGTTTGAATCTAAGAAGTCAAACTCAGGTTGTTATTAACAAGATAAGGCAAGAACCATATGTTGAAATAATAAAATTTTTAATTAGAGTAGGATTGAAGAGGAAAATAAAGAGAAAAGCATATAGACCATAGCTTTAGGGCCAACAGGGACCTTGAAAGTCATTTAGCTCCTTTCAAACCCATCATTTTACATCGAGGGAACTGATGCTCCCAGCAGCTAAGCTCTTACTCAAAGTCATGTAGGTAATGAGCTGCCCTCCCTCCAGGGGCAGAGGGAGCTGTATCCCAGACAGGTCTGCCCTTCCAAGAGCGAAGGGCAACGCTGAACTGGGTTTCAAAATCAGTCGCATGACTCCAAGGCCAGCACTCTCCACTGTACTATTTATCTCAACACCCATTTCCAAGAGAGTTCGCCCTAATCCTTGATTCCCTAAGAAAGTAGCCTAGAAAAATTGTTACTCTAAGACTTGTGATTCTGGGAGTGACGATTGGGGACTCAGTCTCCTTCTAGAGTTGGAAGATATCCCCAGGATTGGAGACCTCCGTGAAAGGCTGTCTGTCTGTACTTAGAACTGCTTTCTTCTCTCTCTTTGTCTGTCTGTCTGTCTCTATCTCTCTCCCTCTCTGTCTCTCTCTTTGTTTCTGTCTCTGTCTCACTCACTGTCTCTCTCTTTCTGTCTCCCCTCCTCTCTCTGTCTCTCTCTGTGTCCCTCTCTTTCTCACTCTGTCTCTCTCTTGGTGTCTTCCTCTCTGTCTCTTTCTTTGTGTTTCTCTCTGTCTCACTTTGTCTCTCTCTTGTCTCCCTCTCTGTTTTTGTCTCTGTTCTCTCTTTCTTCCTCTCTCTGTCTCTCTCCCCCTTACCTTCCGTATCAGCACCACTGTGGATAGGATGAATGATGTAAGTTTCCTAGATTCCTTTGTTTCTTTGTGTAAATGGAAACTACTACTGCTATTGGTTCCAAGACACCAGCATGGTAAGGGCTAGGCAATAGGGATTAAGCGATTTGCCCAGGTTACACAGCTAGGAAGTGTCAGAGGCTAAGCCACCTAGCTGTCTCCAGCCTGCTTCTCTTGAAGTATGTATGCCCAGTCTCCTTTCTATCCCTCTTTCTCTAAATCATCCATCTACATGCATCTTCTCATCCATTGCCCTTTCTACTACCTGTTCTTATTATTCCTCTGTTATTGTGGTGGGACAAACTTGGTTCCTCCCATGAAAGGAGGACCAAGAGGTGAAAAAAAAAGCATCTTTGGTTGCTGATCAAGACACTTTTCACTTCTAGAAAGGGAAATTCTCTCTTCTGGCAAGGAAGAACTTCTTCTTATACATGCTAAAGTAATCTCTCCCTCTTGAGGGAGAAAGCTGAATCACAATCTGGTCGGTACTTCCAAGAGGCTCTGGCTATATTCTTCCATGAATTCTACTGGATTTTTACCGAGGGGTCAGTAATTGAAAGAAGAGTCCCAAGTATTCAAGAATCCTCCTAGCAATTCTATTCACAGTACCTAACAGCAAGAAACAAATTGGGGGTCTATCACGGGATCATAGGTTTAGAGTTGGACCATACCTTAGAATTCATATTTACCATTTTATAGCTGAGGAACTAAGGTCCAGACAAGTTAAATGATTGAGCAAGGCCACGCAAGTAGGCATCAATGGCCACGCAAGTAGGCATCAATGGCCACGCAAGTAGGCATCAATGGCCTCGCAAGTCAAATATGAATGTAAGGGACTATATCGTTGTACCCTAAAGAACAATGAAGATGAAGAGCTGAGAGAAATACCAGAAAGCATGTGTGAACTGATGCAAAGGCAAAGAATACAAACCAGAAGGAAAAGCTACAAAATTTCAAATATTCCTTCCACCATGTAGGGGTTAGAGATTCAGTGTTCCTGCTGTTAACTTGGAAAAAACACAGAATTATTTAATATTCAGAAAACCCCAAGTCTTTCATCAGGAAAGGGATAGGTCCAATATTCAGCCACTACACAGAGCCCAGTGCCAAGATCCACACAGGACCTACAGGACCTGGGGACTCTGGAGACGAATCCCTGGAAGAAGGCACAGCGCTAGATGCCAGCTCTGAAGAGGGGCAGAACTTGGGGGTCTTTTATACCCTCTGGAGAACTAATGAAAGGGAACTAGGCAAACGAACCTGGTGTAGATAAGCACCCTTCCTAGGCCAACGAACCCTGGGGGATAGCCACATTGACCTCTCCACCCTGAATGATAGCCACATTGACCACTCCACCCCGTGTGATAACCATATGGACCCTCAGTGAGCTCCAAGGGTATATAAGCCTGCCTTAAAGTTTGCTGGGGGGGGGAACCCCCTTTGGGCTCCTCCCCACGCGTGTGAAGTGAGTTACAATAAACCACCTCTCTGTGCTGATTGCAGCGTCTGTTCTGTTCCTTTGGCCCCTAAACGGACCCTAACACTAGGTACAGCAAGCATGCATAGACAACCAGATTCAGGGGTATCAGGGAGTGGTCAATTATAACAATTACAAAGGAAAGGGTCAAACTCAGAGCTGGGTGGGCTTCCTGAGAGAGGACATTAATACAATGGGAGACGCTTCTTCAACAAATAAAGGCACTCAACATTTTGACTATGTCCACTAATCCCACCCACACTAGGGTTCCCAAACAGTTTAAGGTCTATAGTTCAACCCAAACAGGTGTGCCTGGTACTGGGGTTTCTCAAAGGGAAGGGGTAAAATTGGGGTGTCCAGATTTCATGTTGACACTGCAATCTGGAGAATTCACATACATTTTTTTGCCCTTTTGTACCAGAGACGAGGTTTGATTTCTTCTTTTTCTTTTATGTGTTGTTTACAGTATCTTGTAAAATTCGGGTTAAGTATTTGGTCAGAGACTATAGGTAGGTCAATGTTAAGGAAAAAAAATTCTGAAAGAGAAATAAAGAATATGGAATAAATGTAAAATAATTTAAAATTAAACAAAATTGAGGGTAATAATACTGAATATACTGTACAGGTATCTATCTATATAAAATAGTATATACACTTTTATCATTCATGACTTTTCAAACTTTTTAAGAAAGCTCTACATTTTTAACCTTCATAGAGTATCTGTTGGCTTTCATACTCTTTTCAGAAACTTTAACTTTTTTACTTATTTTAATTAAAAAAAACAAATTGTGTATCACTATAGTATTAAAAATAAAATCTTTTTATATTATATAATACTATTATAAAATTTAAATTAATGTCCAGTAACTCCAAGTATTATATTTTATAAGGTTTATTATTAATCACTTAAAATTGAAGAAATAAAAGGATAAAAATATAAAGCCTAAGTAAAAACATGTGGGTAAAATTCTCCTGTCTGGCTCTCACCCAACCTCCACAACTGACTTTCTGGGAGCAGAGAGAAAGGGCGGAGTTACATCCACAATTTTTTCTTGAAAGTGTAAGCATATAAAGTGAGAAGGCAAATGGGAAGCTGGGAAAGAGAGTTCTGGGGAGAAGATTCTAACTAAACACTATACATATGTTTTATGCATTTCTGAGTTTCTAAACCTTTTCTGTGTCATCTGCTGGTCTTCACATGTCATCCGCAGCTTCTGCAAAACTTCTCCAAAATTCTCATCTAATTTCTTACTCTGATCTGTGATGTATCAAAACTATAATGGGGAAAATTGTGATGTGGAAGGGATACCTGTACCATAATAATGTAAATGAAGACAATGAAAAGACAGCAGAATTCAAATAAAAAACACTGGTTTATGTTGGATCCAGAAGGTTGACTTTTTAAAAAATAAAAATTTAATTGATATTTTTTGTTCTAAAAAATTTTGTAGTCCCTGAAAAATCATAATGAAAGACTATGTATTGCTATAGGTGCACATCATAAAATAGCTGTTAATATATACAGTGTATAGTCACAGCTATTATTTCAAATTAATAGATAGCATACAGGTAAAAAGTCCACTTGCTCACTGATCAGACCCTTGCAAATTGGTCCTACACCTCACTCAGCTGACACTGTTCTCTCCAAAGTTACCAACTGTCAAATAGGATGGTCTTTTCCTACCATACATCCTTGATTTATCTCTATCATTTGACCCCACTGACCTCCACCTGAATGTTTTCCATTTTGGGGGATTTTGTGACATTCCTCTTTCTTGTTTTTTTTCTTGAACCTACCTGACTCATTCTCAGTTTGCTTTCAGGATTATTATTCCTGTCATACCCTGAACAAGACATTCCATCTCTTACTTCCAGTCAATCTCTCTGACTGTCCCCCATGCTTGTAATGCTCTCCCTCCTTCTTTCTGACCCTGGATCTCTCTGGCTTCCTTTAAGTCTCACTTAAAATGGAACCTTCCAAAGGAAGTCTTTCCCAACCCCTATGAATTATTTCTCATTTATTCTGTATATAACTTACTTTACACATATTTGTTTGTATGTTGTTTCCCCCACCTCGAGGAAAAGGACAGTCTTTTATCTCTTTTTGTATCTCTAGCACTTAGCACAGTGCCAGGCAAACAGAAGGTGCTTAGTAATATTGATGGATTGATCATAACTGTGAATGTGCCTCAGCACTCTGTTCTGGGCCCCCTTCTTTTCTCTTTTCTTTCACTTGGTGACTTCATAAGTGCCATGGATTGAATTATTATCTCATTGAACGTGAAATTTCTTCATGTCTACTTTCTTGCAATATTTCTCAAATCTGTTCCCTTCTTACTACTCAGACATTTTCATAGTCCAGATTCTCATCATCTTTCAGGTCCTAGACTTCAAATCTACTCATTCCAACTTAACTTTTACACACCTGCCAATGATTTTCCTTTAGTCCTGATCTGACATACCATTCCCCCTCAATAAATTCTTCTGGCTCCCTATTGCACTCGATAAAATATAGACACCTCTATTGGGCTTTTAAAATTTTTTATAATTTGACTCCAATCTATTTTTCAAGGTTCATTATCTAGTGCCTTCTTTTCTGTACTTTAAGATTCAAATAAAATGATGAGTTCTATTTTGGACATTTTGCGTTGGAGGTACCAGTGGGATAGCCAGGCGGTGATGTGCCATAGGTATTTGGTAATAAAAGAGAGGAATTCTGGAAGAAGATTAGGGCTGAATATATAAATTTGGGAGTCATCTGCATAGAACTAGTGGCTGAATTCATTAGTAGTAGATGAGGCTACAAAAGGGAAGAGAGAGGATATAGAAAAAGGAAAATGAGAGAGGAAAAGAGGGGTAAGGACAGAAAGTAGGTTCCTCCTAAGACATTGTCCTCATTCTCCCCTTTTCTCCATTTTTTCCCTCTGTCCCCAACAATTACTCTAGCATTCTTGAAGTAAATGACAGTTTGAAGGGTTTAATAAGAGGGCTGATTTAAGCCTGGCCTGTCTTACCTGAAGCAATGCATCAGGAGATATTTGGGACAGTGCAGAGGTAAGGTGAAATGTAAAATAATGAGTTGGCAGTCCTACAAATTCTTTATACTTAAATGACCCAAGGTAGTAACCTGCTAGTCAGGTATAACACTAGTTAACATTGACTTAAAAAAGAAAAAACACAACCCTTACCTTTTGTCTTAGAATCAATACTGTGTATCGGTTCCAAGGAAGAAGAGCAATAAAGGCTAGGCAATGGGGGTTAAGTGACTTGCCCTGGGTAGGATTCAAATTCAGACCTTGATTCCAGATTCAATACTATTTCCATTACTCTGCCCAATTCACTGGCTTAGTACTTTTCTCACTGTTCTGTATCCTTATGTGACTTACTTAGTTACCCAGGGACACTGACTATCTCTTGGTTCCTCTTTATTAGAAAGGACATGCCAGCACATACACACATATGCACACACACAAAGCAGAGAGACCAAGTTTCCAAAATCTTACATCTCAAAAAGCTCTGATTTAAAAAAAAAACCGACACTTCTTTCCTTAATTATCGACTTCTGTTTGTCTACAGATACTTCTCTTCTTGGCTTTTGTTTCTTACTTTACCTTTCTTATCTACAAGGTGAGAATTCTGTATGCCTAGCTGCTAAATTTATATAATTTACCATGATTTCCCAGAATCAGTGTCTCTTCTTTATATTTTAATAATTGCTGATAATATAATATTTACATAGTGTGCACTAAATGCCAGGCACTGTGCTAAGTGCTTTGCAGATATTATTATTTGATCCTCAAAACAACCTTGGGGGGTAGGGGCTATTATTTCCCCAGTTTACAGCCAAGGAAACTGAAACAAACATGATGAAGTGACAGCCAGTAAGTGTTTGAGGCCAAAATTGAAATCAGTTCCAGTTCTCTAGCCATTGGTCACCTAGTTGCCTGCCTCTTATCTGATGGAATGATTAAGGTCATGAATGTAAAAGGTAGAATGGGGAAGCTATGGTGGCACAGATAGAGTGCTGGGTCAAGAGAAAGGAGTCCAGGAATTCAAATCTAGCTTCAGACACTTACTAGCTATGTGATCACTGTGCAAGTCACTTAATGCTGTTTGCCTCAGTTTCCTCATTTGCAAAATGAGCCGGTGAAGTAAATAGCAAACGATTCCAGTATCTTTGACAAGAAACACCCAAATGGGGTGACAGAAAGTGGGGCACAATTGAAAATGATTCAGTAACAACAACAAATGGCAGATCAAGACAAGCATTGCAGATTTCGACATTCTCTGTACCCTTCTGCCCCTTGGAAGCACAATGTTCTTTTTTGGTCAAGGCCATTAAAGGCCATGAGTAAAGAAAATGTATTTCAATTTCCACAAGTATTTTTGAATTTCACACATCTTGTTTTTTATAGCAGGGACACAGACTTAGTCAACAGTTATCATCAAGGCATAAAATCTTACTTAAATGAACAAATGATAATCTTTTATGTTGGAAAAATGAACAGAATGCTAATTTGTGATTTTTAATTTAATTTAATTTGTGGTTTTTAACCATAACATGAAATCATAGGCTCAGACAAAAACAAAGACCACAAATATATCATTCACATAATCTTTCTTTCAGTCTTTCTCTCCTCTGTCCCCCCGCCACTATTCTCTTTCCTTACCTCTTTTGTAAATCACCCATCTCTTGTTCTCACTTATCGACTCAGAAAATGTGGACCAGACTCACCGGGGGAACATGCTCTCATTTTTCTAGAATACATGATGATGTCCTTCTATCAGCTCAACAGCAGGAGGTCCCCAACCATCTATAATACTTGAATATTTCTGATTCAGAAAGGAAAGTTCTTTGTCCTGCCCCATATCACACACTTTCATGAACTGGGGCTCCCTGGCCATCACACATATGTGGTTTAATAACCCAGGCTGTTTGACAGCTCATTTTTCGTAAAAAAAAAAAAAAAGAATCCACTTTCCTTGGACGACATTTGGCCAACTGCTTACTGTTTTTGGCAGGGCATTTAGAAATACTCTAAATTACTACGATACCATTAGTCTGAGACCTAAAAGAAATCATGCTTTGGGAAAAGGTAAAAAATTGGATAAGAATTTAAATAATTCAAATGATGACTCAAGGCATTACTACGAATGTTCTCTGACTTCAGATATATCATGACTCTGGCATGGTAAAGTGTGAGAAGGGTGAGTAAGAAATTTGTGGGCTGATTTTTAAAAACTCTGTAATGATTTGGTGCCTCCAGGCAAGGTGACACTCATTTAATAATGTAAATAAATATGCATAATAGCAATATAAATTAACAAAATAAGCTGGGAACTTTAAATTGAGTTGTAGTAGTTTGATCCCAATTAACCTTTTCCTCAGAGCTGGTCCACAAAGCCTTCATTTAAATAGGACCACAAAGAGCCAGGTAGGGCTAAACCAGGGAATGGGGGTGTCATCTGGGAAAGCTGGGAAGGGAAGGGAAAAATCACTTATACAATGCTTACTATGTGCTATGCACCATGCTAAACGCTTTTCCACAAATACTGTTTTTAAATATTATTTATGTTAATAGCAATGATAATGAATATTTGTTACATAATAAATGCTATTTATTAATGTTATATTTACAAATAGTATTATTTCATCCTCACAACGTTTTGAGATATTAGCTGTTAATATTTCCATTTTTCAGTTGATGAAACCGAGGCAAACAGAGGTCAAATTGTCTCAGGATCACACAGCTAGTAAGTGTATAAGGCTGGATTTGAACTCATGTCTTCTTGACTCTAGGCCTGGCACTCTATCAGTTAGCTGCCCCACTAATATCTCTAGGGTGAGATAAAACAAACTCCTCAGTCCAGCACTTAAAGGCTTCCCCAATTTGGTTCCCATATAATATTGATATTGCTATATTATAGTATAATAATACCATAAAATTGCCATATTTATTTCATATTACTCTCCATGGAAGTTTACTGGCTTATTATCTCCTTCCTCAAACTTAGCATCTGCCATTTCTATGCCTTTGATTGTGTGTCCCCCATAATTAGGATGTGCTCCCTCCTTACTTTCCTCTGATTCTTACAGTCCTACCTTCCTCCAATGCTTGACTCAAGTACTATCTCCCTTAGGGGACTTCATTAATTCCTCTAAGTTGTTAGTAAATTTGGGCCACTGTATCCTGGGGCCATTGCCAGGCATCTGGACTTTTGTTTTGCCACTGGACTTGGATGCCTCTGGAAGACAGAGATGCTTAGTTACCACTTTGTGCAACTGTGTTTCCTTTAAATCCAGCTCATGAGAAGTCAAGCTGTCACCCCATGATGCCACTCTCCTCCTCAAACAGAAGGACAAACAACAATGAGTTGTTAGTGTTTTCTTCCTCCCTAGGGAAGAGGAATCATAATCTTAATAGCATTTACCTCCCAGATAGTGATGAGTGAATAAAATGATATTTGTAAAGTGCTTAACACAGTTCTTGGCACATGGTAAGCACTTAATAAATTCCAATTTCCTTTCCCTTCTTGGCATAAGCTACAACCATTAAGCACCCACTATGTGCTAGGCATTGTTCTAAGCACTTTACAAATATTATCTCATTTGATTCTTCTACACACCTGGGAGGTAGGTGCCATTGTTATTTCATTTTACAGTCGAGGAAACTGAGGTTGTTGTTGTTCAGTCATTTGGACTGAGTCAGTTTGGTGTTTTCTTGGAAAGGATACTGGTGTCGTTTGCCATTTTCTTCTTCAGCTTATTTTACATATGAGAAAACTGAGGCAAATAGGGTTAAATTACTTGCCCAGGGTCACACAGCTAGATTTGAACTCAAGTCTTCTTGACTTTAGGTCCAGCTCTTCTGATGGGCAATCCTCAATTTGTTTTGTGTTGATTTATTCTTTGTACACATATTATATCCCTTTGTTGAACACAAATTCCTTAAGGGTGGAGATTATTTTTATTTTTGCCTTTATATCTCTAGTGTCTAGTACATTGTCGATGCTTAACAAACATTTGTTGAATTCTGTACTTTTCAGCTAATAATTATTTAATTCTCACTGGCTATATTTTGGGCACTAGACATAGTGGGAAGATACAAAAAAGAAATTAGAGCTGATTCTCTGTATCCTGGAAAAAAACAAAAAACAAAACTGGCCTGAAACACAAAACCAAATGGAGGATATATTTAATAGAACAAAATAACAATTTCAAATTAATATTATAAAAACTGAGAACATAATTAGGAGTGAAAACAATTATGTAAGATGAACAGCATTCGATTCCCCAGAGAAAGTGAATTTGGAGTCAGTCCGTGAAAGAGGTAAAGGATTTGTGTTGGAGATTATTCTTATGGGGGTTCATTTTCCAGTTTGGAATGAAATGAAACCCTTGAAAGTCATTGAAAAGTTAACAAGAGGAAGTTTGATTTGCTCTAACAGAGCAAGAATATGCAATAAGGATACAGGGATGGTCAATTTCTTTGAACATGGCCCGCTCTTCACTTCACATGAAAACTAGTCATCAGGTCAGAAAATAATGAAGGGCACGGTGACTCCCGATAGTCTTCAGAAGTTGCCAAGTTGGAAAAGTTCTGATTACCTGTGGAATTTTTTTGATGCCCTGATCGCCCAAGAAACTAGGTTAGGGAGGCTAGGGCCAATCAGGCCCTGGGGAATAGCTTTTTCTCCTTTTAGATAATGCTAATCCATGTCCAGAGACCTATCCATTGAGTCACCTAGATGCCTCTTGACATGGATTAGCATTATCTAAAAGGAGATGTAAAGACCAAAATGAAACTACACCCATCTTCAATGAGTTTAAATTCTGTCAAGAAGATAACAGCTATATATAGTAGGCATGGAAGCTGTGTATGTCTTCATTGTGCTCTCCAGTAAGTCCCACAAATGTTGCTGGAGCCAAGAATACCATAACATCTGGCTAAGAAGTATTCTGCTTTTTCATATTAACTTTATAGAAGTAGCCTGGTTTAACAAAGACTCACCTACTGCCTTCAGCTGCTCCAGTGAGGAACTGACGAGCCCAGAATCAGCCCTTCCACTTCCCTGAAGCTTTGAAAATGTTTTTCATGTTCTAAACCTTTATTTTAGCTGACTTACCATGAAGTATATTCATCGGCTCTTCAGTTCGCCTTTTAAGATGGTGATCAACATATGCCTGGAAAAATACAAAAATACTCTGCCTCTCTCCCCTTCCTATTACCTTTAATCCATCTATTATGCAAGAGTTCTGTTTATATTTCAGAAAGTCCCCCACCCCAACAACTCCACCTCTGATTCCAGAAATAGGTAAGGCATGTACATTTATTTTAGAGTTCATTATCTCAACTTTGGGGTCTCATCCATAAGTGAACCTTAGGAGAGCCAGATTAAAAAAAAGGAAAAATAGAAATGTGATGAGAAACATGGTTAGATGAAGGTTTCTAGCTGTCCTTTCCATCAAACTGCTTGTGGATACCTGTGCTTTTCTTTTTCCAGGGCTTTCTTTTCTCCATGCCACAAATTTGGGAAGGGGTCCAAAGCTGTGTTTCATCTAGGTAGGGGACTCCCAGATAAAGAAATGCCTTCTGCCAATGCAAAGCTGCTATTTAGAAAGTTAACCTGAGCACTAAAAGATTAAATGATTACATGTCAGAGAAGGGATATGAACCCAGAGCTACCGGATTCCCAGGCTGACCCTCTATCAATGGTCCCATTTTGCATCTTGCTTTCTTCCTTGATAATATTCAAAGCAATGTCTCAACAAAACTTACTAAAGTGGTACCTCAGGTAAAGTGAAGTAGGAATTTAGAGGGAAGTACTTTCGACCAGGGTCCCTTCAGGGATTCTAGATGGTTGTTTCTAGTGAAGAATGAGACACTTAAAAAAAAAACAAAAACGTTACCTTCCATCTTAGAATCAACACTATGTATTGGTTCCAAGGCAGAAGAGTGGTAAGGGCTAGGCAATGGGGGATAAGTGACTTGCCCAGGGTCACACAGCTAGGAAGTGTCTGAAGACAGATTTGAACCCAGGAGCTCCCATTTCTAGTCCTGACTCCTCAATCCCCTGAGCCACCCAGCTGCCCCCTGTTTTTTTTTTAATTTGTTTGTTTGCTACATTAAAATTCATAAGTACTCTCCTGCCCCCCATTAGAGAACTCATCATTTTTTGGGAAAAGATATCTGTATATATAAAACTATGTCTTACTTATTTCCATTTATCAGTTATTTCTATGAAGATGGACATATATAAGAACTTACATGCTCTTCAATATGTCTGCTACTATATACAATGTTCTTTTGCTTCTGCTTATTTCACCCTTCAAATTTTCATATAGGTCATTCCATGATTTTAAAAAAAAAAGACCTGTCTGCCATTTTTCACAGCATGATAGTATTCCATCACAATCATGTCACAACTTATTTAGCCTTCCCCAATTGATGGGCATCCTAGCATTCTCTCAATTTCGAGCTCTTTTCCTGCTGTTCTTTATGCCCATGACTTCCCTCAATGAGATCAACCAGAATGATCACAACAGGAAGACGAGAGCCTATAGGTCACAGGACATTGAGACTAAATACCACTCAATGTCATCTTTAAGATCAGTGGTAACTATAAAGTCAATTGGAAGAGAAACTTGCTAGGAAAAGTTGAAATTCAGAGGGCATTGGGGGCAGCGAGGCAGCTCAGTGGATTGAGAGCTAGGTCTCAGAATGAGAAGTTCTAGGTTCAAATCTGGAATCAGACACTGCCTAGCTATGTGACCCCGGGCAAGTCACTTACCTACCCTTCCCTCAATGCTCAGCCCTTACTGCTCTTCTGCCTTGGAATCAATACACAGCATTAATTCTAAGATGGAAGATAATGATTAAAAAAAAGAAATATAGAGGGCATTATATGTTCAGCAAAACATTTAGCTACTCTGATCAATACAGTGATCTAAGATAATTCCAAAGGACCCATGATGAAAAACTATCCCCTTCCAGAATGAGAACTGATGAACCCCAAGTGCAGATTGAAGCATACTTTTAAATTTTTTCTTGGTTTGTTTACATATTTATTTATTGCAACATGGAAATGTGTTTTGTGTGACTTCACATGCATAATTAATCACATTGTTTGCTTTCTTGATGGGATGGGAGAGAAAGAATTTGGAATTCAAAATTCTAAAAAAATGTTAAATGTTTTTACATGTAATTGGGAAATATTTAATGAAATAAATATATATTGGAAAAAATGGATATCTGGGACAAAAAAAGAATAGACATTCCACAAGAAAGGGGCTGCCAGAACCCTATTAGAGATCCTCCAAATAAATAAAAATACAATAAAACATAGATAACATTACATTTCCCCCCTTTTTAAATTTAGAATATTTTTTCATGGTTACATGATTCATGATTCCCCATTCCCTTGCTCTTTCTTCCCCACTCCAGAAGTTGACAAGCTGTTCCACTGGGTTATACATCTATCATTGTTCAAAACCTATTTCCACGTTATTCATATTTGCAGTAGAGTGGTCTTTTAATAACAAAACCCTAATTATATCCATATCAAACTACGTGATCGATCATTAGTTTTTCTTCTGCATTCCTGTTCCCACAGTTCTTTCTCTAGATATGGATAGTGTTCTTTCTCATAAATTCCTCTGGATTGTCCTGAGTCATTGCATTACTGCTAGTAGAAAAGTCTATTACATTCAACTGTGCCCCAATGTATCAGTCTCTGTGTACTCCTTTTACTCTGCATCAATTCCTGAAGGTCTTTCCAGTTCACATGGAATTCCTCCACTTTATTATTCCTTTGAGCACAATAGTATTCCATCACCAACATATATCACAGTTTGTTCAGCCATTCCCCAATTGAAGGGCATCCCCTCATTTTCCAAATGTTTGCCACCACAAAGAGCGGAGCTATGAATATTTTTGCTCAAGTCTTTTTCCTTATTATTTCTTTGGGATACAAACCCAGCAGTGCTATGACTGGATCAAAGGGTAGACAGTCTTTTAGCTCACTTTGGGCATAGTTCCAAATTGCCCTCCAGAATAGTTGGATCGATTCACAACTCCACCAGCAATGAATTAATGTCCCAACTTTGCCACATCAACTCCAACATTCATTACTTTCCTTTGCTGCCATATTGGCCAGTCTGCTAGGTATAAGGTGGTACCTCAGAGTTGTTTTAATTTGTATTTGAGGGAAATATTGCATTTTAAAACTAAATCAATATGTAGACTTCAGGGATGTTATTGATGAATTAGTGGCCATCCTTTCTTTTCTTTTTTTTTTTTTTGAAAACCCTTACCTTCCGTCTTGGAGTCAATACTGTGTATTGGCTCCAAGGCAGAAGAGTGGTAAGGGTAGGCAATGGGGGTCAAGTGACTTGCCCAGGGTCACACAGCTAGGAAGGGGCTGAGGCCGGATTTGAACCTAGGACCTCCCGTCTCTAGGCCTGGCTCTCAATCCACTGAGCTACCCAGCTGCCCCCAATGGCCATCCTTTCTATTTAAGTTTGACCCCACTGCACTAGGAAGATGTGCAAAAGTTGGAGCATACTTCAGTGACTTTTAGAAATATCACAACAGCTGTTGGTGTTAGGAAATCAAGTATTACAGGGATCTTTCAAGGCCACAATGAAAGCCTAAAGCACAAAGTACAAACAAAATTCCTTCCAAAATTGATAAACTCTTGTGAATTGCCCTGATTAACCCTCAAGAGACAAGCACAGATCTTCAAAGGGATCTGACCACTATAGTAACTAGTCATTTAAAAATGAGAATATAACTCTAACATTATGAATAAGAACAAAATGGATTTTCTTCAAGTTAGATTCAAAAAAGTTCATATTCTTTTATCCTGACATGCTTCAGTTATACTATAAGGTGGGTTTTTCCTTTAGAAAGATCTTTAAATTTCATAGAGATATGATCACTGTAGCAAGTCATAAAAAATGAACATTTACTATTTGGCATTTCCTTTGGATTTGTCAAATGATTTGAATTTGGGGAAGAAAGATGTAAATATTTTAGAACCTAAACCTGTAGATGCTTTCCAATGAATTGCAGTAGTATGGGTCATGAAGGAAATCTGGGAATCTGGGGGAGTTTTTTCCCTAGTATAGAACTGATCTGACTCACTCCTTCCCAGGCTATGTGAAAACACACTCACACATACACATACCTACCCACACCTGATCCACTCAACTGAGTTTCAATTTAATTTGTCCCAAATCTAGAACAGTGGAACACTTTAAAAAAACACACAACAGTATTTAAAATGAACATAAATGTAATAAAGCCCTGTGTCACATCCTGGTACTCCACTTGGCTATTATTATCCTCATATTCCAGGAAGTTAACCTGAGCTGCAGAAATGATTCACTGAAATCTCTGAAAATAGAATATTAATTTAACTTTTCCTGGTCTTGGGCACAATTGTACTCATTTTGGAAAAAAAAAAAACTTCAGTGACCATTTTTTCAAGTAAAGCGCACACACTGCTTTTAAGAAAACACAGACATTTAAAGCAACTAATTAAAAAGCCATTTAAACAATTACACTGGATAACAGGATCATAAAAATAGTTAGGAAGATGGAGCTGAAACTCGCATGTAAACACAAAGGCTTGAAGCAGGATGATCAGGCTTCTGGACCATCAGACAAGGAAAGGCTCCCAATGCCTCTGCATTCTGTAGATTGCAAGTTTTGGCTTTTTTTAAATGAACAGTGGCAGACCATAACGAATACAGGAGTGAAGGAAATACTGGATGTCCTGGGATTTAAGACTATGCTTGTAAGTTGACTGGCTTTTTCTGCATAAAAAAAAAAGATAACTGTGAACTTTGGTATATACTTGCAGTGTAGGTCAACCATTACCTAGTAGACCAATAGAGAATTCATATGAAAATGCATTAGTCAATTGGATGTAGCAAACATCTCTTTAAGTGCCAATTATGTCAAGGGCATCGTGGTAGACCCAGGATTTAAGACAAAATAAGCAAGGTTTTACATTCAATGAATTTATAGTCAAATGGGCGAATAAGGCATACACATAGGTAAGTATGATACAAGGTAAACTAAGGCACACACAAAGTTTTACCAGAATTGTCAGTTGAGAGGAATCAGGGATGCAGCATCAGCAGGTGTGTTCTACCAAAGGATGGAAGTTTGGGGCAAACTTAAGGAATGGTTAGCAGTTCAGTCTGGTCAAAAAGTAAACTACAGGAAGGGAATGATCCAAGATAAAAAAGAAAAAGCAGATTAGGGTTTATGTAACAGGTCATGAGGGGCCACTGAAGTTTCTGAAGGCTGGGGTGACATGGTCAGATCTGTACATCAGGACAATTATTTCAGTTGAGGAACAGAAGGAAGACAAGAGAAGTGGAAAAAGGAATGACAAGTTAGGAGACTTCAAACTGCTTCAGTTAGAGGTGATGAAGGCAGAGGAGGGTGACAAGGTGAGTGGGGAAGAGTGGGTACATTGTGGAGATAGACTATGACTGGGATTGTGCTAACCACTATGAAGAATTGCAAAAAAAAATCATAAGATACAGTTTTTTGCCTCATGAAGGGAAGGCAAGGTAGGCAGGGCAGTGGATAGAGTGCTGAGCCTGGAGTAGGGAAGACTCATCTTTATGAGTTCAAATCTAGCCTTAGATATTTACTAGCTGTGTGACCCTGGGCAAGTCACTTAACTATTTACCTCAGTTTCCTCATCTGTCAGTTGAACTAGAGAAAAAAATGGCCAACCATTCCAGTTTCTCTGCCAAGAAAACTCCAAATGGGGTCATGCAGAGTTGGACGCAATGAAAAATAACTGAACAAAACTTCATGAAAAGTTTTAAATCCATTAAAATGATACTTGTAAAAATTAAAGAGAACAAGCTAGTACACAATGTATTAATAAACTGAGCATGAGAAGAGTAAAATATAACGATACTAGCTCAATTGACATAACTTTTCAGGTCTGCAAAGTGCTTTTCACATATATGGTCTGATTTGATTCTCACAACAACCTGTGAGGTAGGTGCAATTTTTCATATGAGGAAATTGAGTCTTAAGCAAGATTAAGAAACTTCATAGTCTACCACCTCATACCGAGCAGATTGGCTAATATGACAGACAAAGAAAATGATAAATATTTGTGGGAATGTGGTAAAATTGGGACACAAATACATTGTTGGTGGAATTATGAACTGATCCAATCATTTTGGAGAGCAATTTGGAACCATTCTCAAAGGGCCATAAAACTGCACATCTAACAATATTATTGCTAGGTATATCCCATAGAGATTTTTTTTAAAGGAAAAGGACCTATTTGTAAAAAAAATATTTATAGCAATTCTTTTTGTGGTGGCAAAGAACCGGAAACTAAGGGGATGTTCAACAATTGTGAAATGGCTGAACACATTGTGGCACACGTGGGTGATGGAATACTATTGTGCTATAAGAAATGATGAGCTGGAGGATTTCAGGAAAACTTGGAAATCGTTATATGAACTGATACAGAATCAAGTGGGCAGAATTATGTGTATATTATATACAACAACAACAATAATGTATGATGAAAACTGTGGATAATTTAGCATTCTCAGCAATACAGTGATCCAAGACAATGCCAAAGGATTTATGGAAAATGTTATCCACCTCCAGAGAAAGAGCTGATGGAGTCTGTATCTTTTCCCACATCATGATGATATGGAAATATGTTTTGGATGATAGCTGTAATATATAGCCAGTTAGAGGGTCACACACACACACACACACACACACACACACGGGAACTGGAGAGAGGGAAAGAAAGAGTTGAGAGAAATGAAGAGAGGGAAGAAACTGATCTTCCCCTCACTTCCCCTTGGGGAAGGTAACCTGGATTTGTCTCCTTGAGGGACAGAGTATGTCTCCTCAGAGAATGGTTTGGGAGATAGAGATTAAAACTAGAGGCAAGAGCTTTAGTGAAATGGCACACAGCTTCCCTTCTTGGTTTCAGCTATGGTTGAAAGACCAGATGGACCTTCCTGTCTCTGGGTCCTTTAAATACCCCAGCTGCCACTTCTCCCCCCCCAAACCTGGAGTTACTCCTCTGCCCAAAGGAGAGAGAATTACTCCTTTGGATCTAGTTATTTGTATCCCTAGGATCCTGAGTTAACCCTCCTTTTTAGGGAGAGGTATGGCTCTCCCCAAATCTTCAGCCCCTGCTTTTAGAGTCAGGAAGTAGGCAGACCTGATCTAAGTAGTAACACTTTATTTGGGATCATCCTGTGAAGGGAGAGATGAAAGTATTAGGTGAATAAAGTGGGTAGCAGGAATCCCTATTGACTGGCAGACTGATCCCTCCCAAATCTCAGGGGTCCAGGCTTTCAGCCTTGACACCTTTTCCAGTCAGCTGCTGGTTTGGTCCCTACTCCTAAGATAATCTAGTTAGAGTAATGGAGTTCAGGACAAGTTGGGGAGAGAGAGGTGGAGAATAATCTTTGGAGGGAAGATTTTTCAGCAGAGGGCTTTCTTTAAAGACCTAGACTACAATGTCTAAAGCTGAGTAAGAGATTTCAGGGGTTCACTAGGAAGCAGTTGATATTCAGAGGGACCTCCAATCTCAGAGGTCCTCTTCTCAGGCTCTCAGCTAGAGGAGTCCCATGAGCTGACAGTTTTGAGTTCTCTCAGCTTCTGTTCTCTCTTTGGAATCTTGAGTTTTTTCCTTTGCCCTTCTCCTGAGCTTTCTCTTTGCAGCTGATTTCTGCCAAAGGTTTCTCCCACTTTTCTTGCCTCCTTATTTCTCACCTTTCCTCTTTCTTCTTCATTCTCATCTTGTTTCCTTCCTTTTCAAGTTATTTTATGGATCATGAAGAAATTACTAAAGTAGAATGCAATCTGAAACATATAATGAGTGTACAGCAAGTTGGCTCAATGGATAGAGAGGCAGGCCTAGAGATCAGAGGTTCTGGGTTCAAATCTAGCCTCAGATACTTCCTAGCTGTGTGACCCTGGACAAGTCACTTAACCTCAAGTGCCTAGCCCTTTTTACTCTTCTGCCTTGGAACCAATAATTAAGATTGATTCTGAGAATAAAAAATAAACAAGCAAGATCAGAATATATTCTCATGTCAAATCCTACCTCTGCCAATTTAAGACCTGTATGACCTTTAGCAGCACATCATTAATCCTCCTGGGGACTCCTTCATTTCTGCATCTGTAAAACGAAGGGGTTGGACTTGATGAACTTTGAGATCTTGTCCAGTTATAGATATATGGCTCTACAGCCTCACAGGGATTATGTATTCTGAATTTACTCCTATGTGGACATATTGTTTCCCCCCAAATAATGCAAGCTTCTTGAGAGCAAAGAGATTGCCTTTTTGTCTTTGTCTCTCTGGTACCTAGTAAAGTATTTGGCATGGAGTAAGAATTTAACAAATATTTGTGGGTTGATCATGATCTTAGATTTCCACCATCTTGCCCAGTTCCAACCCAAGAATGAATATGCTATCAAGGAACAGTGGTACACCACCACAACCAAGTTGCAACCAGCCCTCTCTCCCCCTTTTTTAAAATTCAGCTCAGTCAGATATCATAAAACACAGGTAGGCAATATAGTATTTGCTTCAAATTCTGCTGGTGCTGCTGGGTTTGTACCCCAAAGAGATCATAAGGAAAAAGACTTGTACAAGAATATTCATAGCTGCGCTCTTTGTGGTGGCCAAAAATTGGAAAACGAGGGGAGACCTTTCAATTGGGGAATGGCTGAACAAATTGTGGTATATGTTGGTGATGGAATACTATTGTGCTCAAAGGAATAATAAAGTGGAGGAATTCCATGGAGACTGGAACAACCTCCAGGAATTGATGCAGAGTGAAAGGAGCAGAACCAGGAGAGGATTATACACAGAGACTGATACATTGTGGTACAAGAGGACGTAATGGACTTCTACAGTAATGGCTTTACAATGTCCCTGAACAACCTGCAGCGATCTATGAGAAAAAAAAAAAACAACCTATCCTCAAGCAGAGGACAAACTGAGGGAGTAAAACCACTGAGGAAAAGCAACTGCTTGACTACAGAGGTTGAGGGGACATGATCGAGGAGAGACTCTAAATGAGCGCCCTAATGCAAATACCAACAACAAGGAAATGGGTTCAGAGCAAGGACATATGTGATACCCAGACTAATCGCGCGTCGGCTAGGGAAGGGGTGGGGGGAGGAAAAGAAAATGATCTGTTTCCAATGAACAGTGTATGAAAATGACCAAATAAAATACTGTTTTAAAAACTAAAAAAAAAAAAAAATCAAATGCTGCTGGTGATTTGTGGGTGGGAGGAATAGAGGCCAGAGGGAAGCCAGACTAGGATGGAACTTGGGGGAAGTGGGGTCTTTGGAGTAGGAGAAAAATAATCTGGAAAGACCCTATTGGAACTATTTATTCCTGCTAACTAGGTGTTAAAGTCAGTTGTTTCCATATTGCTGAAGGATTATAAATGTTGCCAGTGCCCTTAAAATTTTGGGCTTCTGGGGCAAAGCCCTAATCACCTCATCCTAGTTATGACTCTGCTCACAAACACATATTCCTATAAACCTGAAACAAAGAGAACAGAAAAGAGAGACAAAGAATACTGAAATTATCATTAACACCTTTAGTTCCTTTAGACCCTGGGCAGGTGGCACTGTAACTCATTTTCATGGCAGAGTTAGGAGGTCATTGATTTGTGTCTGGGGCTCTATTCTCTAATCAGATGAACTGAATTCTACTCCAGGCATTCAGTATTTTTCCAAGTCTTAGATTTAGATGCTCATAGAGTGAACCTCTGGTTCACACACAGCATAGAGTTTCGATTTTCAAAGGGACGAGCTCATTTAATGACCCTTATCAATACTTGAAGCCCTGAAAACTCAGAAATACACACACAAAACAGAGTCACCTTCAGGGGGCAAATCGAACTGGAAGGAACCAATCCTTCTACTCCAGAAGTTCAGTGCATAATGCAGCACAATTATCTTGGTGCATTAAGATAGCTTCTTAGCTCCTACTGCAGTATTTTAAAGGGTCATGGAAACAGATTGATCTGCAGTCTCTTTTGAGAGAAATAAGGACAGTGAATAGGGAGAGAGAAAAAGAAGAGGAATAGCTAGAATTGGAAAGAGGATAGTATACCTTCATATTTTAAAACATCATCAATCCATTTTCAGTAGGATTGTAACAGACATAGAAATGGGAGACCAAGAGGTTATTGGCCAGCCAGGGTATTTTGGTAGGGGATCTGAGAGCAGAAACATCAAACAGAGAATGTAGTTAGAAAGTGATGGGATAAGAGGAGAAGAGCGGAGAGGAGAGAAATAGGCAAGACAGGTGGGAATGTTTGAAAGGATAAGGGCAGGGGCAGCTTGATGGGCTCAGGAGATAGAGCCCCAGGCCTGGAGTTGGGAGGTCTTAGGTTGTAATCTGGCCTCAGATTCTTCCTTGCTATGTGACCCTGGGCAAGTCACTTAACTCCAATTGCTTAGTTCTTACCCCTAGAAAGGAAGGAAGGAAGGAAGGAAGGAAGGAAGGAAGAAAGAAAGAAAGAAAGGAAGGAAGGAAGGAAGGAAGGAAGGAAGGAAGGAAGGAAGGAAGGAAGGAAGGAAGGAAGAAAGAAAGAAAGAAAGAAAGAAAGAAAGAAAGAAAGGAAGGAAGGAAGGAAGGAAGGAAGGAAGGAAGGAAGGAAGGAAGGAAGGAAGGAAGGAAGGAAGGAAGGAAGGAAGGAAGGAAGGAAGGAAGGAAGGAAGGAAGGAAGGAAGGAAGGAAGGAAGACAATTCTGTAGTCATCATAAGGGTTCCATTCAGGAGAGCATGAATGGAGATGGATTGTCTGTGCCTAGTTGAGTCCCTGAAAAGGTGGCTTTCACTGAAGACAGTTGAGAACTAGATATAAAATTTAAATTGTTTTTTTTTTCAGTTATAGGGTAGATTTTTATTCAGTATATAAGATCTTAGAGTTGGGCTGGAAGGGACCTGAGAGGACATCTACTCCATACCCCTTATTTTTACAGATTAGAAAACAGAGACCCTGAAAGGTTGTCAGTTATTCAGTCAACAAACATTTAGTAAGCCCTCATTTACTAGGGTGGCAATGAATAGAGTTCTGGGGCTGGAGTAAGAAAGATCTGAGAAAGAAAGATTTGATTTCAGATATATCCTAGTTGTTTGATCCTTATTAAGTCACTTAACTTCTCTACTTCAGTTCCTTCTTCTGTAAAATGGGGATAATCATAGTATCTACGTTCCAGGGTTGTTGGTCAGCTAGGTGACACAACGCTTAGAATGACACTTGGAGTCAGGAAGATTCATCTGGCTTCAGACACTTATTAGCTAGGTGATCCTAGGCAAGTCACACTGCTTCAGTTTCCTTATCTATAAAATGAGCTGGATAAGTAAATGGCAAATGACTCTATTATCTTTGCCAAGAAAATCCCAAATGTAGTCATGAAGAGTCAGACATAACTGAAAAAAAGACTGAACAACAAAATCCAGGACTGTTATGAGAATCAAACAAGATATTTATAAAGTGCTTAGCCTGAGTGCCTGGTACTTAATGAATGCTCATTTCCTTCCTTTCCTTTCCTTTCCTTTCCTTTCCTTTCCTTTCCTTTCCTTTCCTTTCCTTTCCTTTCCTTTCCTTTCCTTTCCTTTCCTTTCCTTTCCTTTCCTTTCCTTTCCTTTCCTTTCCTTTCCTTTCCTTTCCTTTCCTTTCCTTTCCTTTCCTTTCCTTTCCTTTCCTTTCTTCCTCTCTCCCTCCCTCCCTCCCTCCCTCCCTCCCTTCCTTCCTTTCTTCCTTCCTTCCTTCCTTCCTTCCTTCCTTCCTTCCTTCCTTCCTTCCTTCCTTCCTTCCTTCCTTCCTTCCTTCCTTCCTTCCTTCCTTCCTTCCTTCCTTCCTTCCTTCCTTCCTTCCTTCCTTCTTTTCTTTCATCTTAGAATCAATACTGCATATTGATTACAAGGCAGAAGAGCAGTAAATTAGGCAATTGGGGATAAGTGACTAGTCCAGGATTACATAGCTGGGAAGTATCTGAGGCCAGATTTGACTCTCATGCCTTTTCTCTGGCTGCCTTCATACCTGGATTGCTCTCGCTCCTGCTTCTACTTCCTGGCTTTTGTGGCTTCCTTCAAGATTCAGCTCACCTTCTTCAGAAAGCCTTCTCCTCCCCTCCCCATCAGCCCCACTTCTAGTGTGTCCTTCTGAGATTATCTTCCATTTACTCCATATCTCTCTTGTTTGTACACAGTTATTTCATGTTGTCTCCCCATGTCTGCCTTTCTCTGTATCCCTAGTACTTAGCGCAGTGCCTCATGTGCTGTAGGCACTTAGTACATCATTGTTGCCTGCCCGGCAGGAGGAAGTTCAAGCAGACATGGTCCTGAGGAGGACCCTACAGGTCCTGTGGTTGGTGCTTTTGTTGCTCTTCACTCCTGTCTTACTCCTCATGACCCCATGGACCACAGCCATCCATGGGGTTTTCTGGGCAAGGATAGTAGAGTGCCTCGCCATTTCCTTCTCCAGTGGATCCAATGGAGACTTTTAGTTGGTGCTTAGGACCAGGATTAAACTATGTCAGTCTGCAGCTTGAGGAACAATTTCTTGTTCCAACTCCATCTATAAATCTCTACCTGCCCCTCTTTCCAATTATGTCTCCCTTGTGGTACATGATCATAAATCCTCTTTAAAACATCCCAGGGGTTGGTGTGATACTCTCAAGGAATAGAGCAATAGAGGTTGGGAGATGAGAGAGACCCTGCCAACTCCCATCATGACTCCCGTCACTGGGGTGCTGGTGATAAAAAGTGTCAGGCCACAGACTCCTTCCCTCTGTGGGGCCTCTATAATAGCTCTCTCAGGCTCAGTTTCCTCAGTTGTAAAATGGAGATGGAAATAGCACCTATCTCACAGGGTTATTGGGAGGATCAAAGGAGATGACATTTTATTAAAAAAAAAAAAAACATTTACCTTCTGTCTTAGAATCAATATGTGTATTGGTTCCAATGCAGAAGAGAGGCAATAGAGGTGACTCTAGGCAGTGTCTGAGGCCATAGTTGAACCCAGGGAGATGACTTCTTGACAATACTTTGTAAACCTTAAAGCACTAAGTAAATCCTATGAAAGGAAGCCAGGAAAGCAAGGAGTGGTGGAAGGGAAAACTGGGTAGGAAGCATCAGCCAAGGCATGCTTTAAAAAATTATTATTTTTTAATTACATTAAAGTTCTCAGGTATCTCTTCCCCTACCTCTTTTCCCCACACTAAAGAAGGTATCATTTTACAATACGTGTGGATAAAAGGATGCCTTGTTTCTATTTACCAGTTCTTTCTCTAAAGGCGGGCATACACAAGTCATTCTTCAAATATTAATTCTTTTGCTGTATATAATACTGTCTAGGTTCTGCTCATTTTATTCTTCATAATTTCATGTAGGTCCTTCCATCTTTAAAAATTAATCTGCTTGTCATTTCTTTCTGCATAATAATACTCCATCTCAATCATATGCCTCAACTTGTTTAGCCATTCCCCAACTGATTGGCATCCCCTCTATTTCCAGTTAATAAATATTTTGAAACATATGGGTTCTTTTATTCTCTCATCACTTTGGGAAACAGTCTTAAGGCATGTTTTAAAATTGTATGGTGTGAAAGTAAAATTATGTTCCAAAGATAAGGAGTAAGCTGTGTGACCCTGGGCAAGTCACTTAACCCCCATTGTTTAGCCCTTACCACTCTTCTGTCTTGGAATCAATACGCAATATTGATTCTAAAACAGAAGGTAAGGATTTGTGGTAGATAAGGGCTTGTAGGAGAAGACAGGAGCTTCCCCAGGGGAAACTAGAGCTCTTCTTACCATACCTAGGCTACATGGCAACACACTCCCCTTTTCTGTGCCAACAACCTCTAGCTATTAATCTGTTACGAAATATAAGGAAAAAAGAGAAAGGAAAAGAGAATAGAAGGTAATAAACATTTATTATGGTACCTACTATGTGCCAGGCACTATGCTATATTCTTTTAAAAATATCTCATTTGGTCTTCATGACATCCTTGTGAGGTAGGTGCTGTTATCATCCCATTTTACAGTTGAGGAAACTGAAGCAGATAAAGATTAAATGATTTTTCCAGGGCCACACAGCTAGTGTCTGAGACTGGATTTGAACTAAGGTTCCTGATTCCAGCCCCATTATGCTGTGCACAATTGTGCCACCTAGCTGCTTTACTATTCTATGGGGTTTATGAGTAATCCAGGAGAATGAGCTCCTCTGGCAAGAGGGCTTGCCAAACTCTTTTCAGGACTGCCCATCCACCCTTGGTGTTCATCTTTCACCTAACCCTCGCCTGTGAGTCCAAGAAAGCTGTAACGTGCAGCAACCATACTCCTATAAAACCATCTTGGCAGATGGTTTTGGCTTAATCAGCTTGAGGGCAACTGATGGGGCTCCAACTCATCAGTGAGTTAAGGGAATAGGGAATATCTGTCCCAAGCATGGGAAGACTACCCTTGATGGAATGAGCAGAAGAGAATAATTTGTTTCAACAGTTATGCAGGTGGATGACACAGATGCTGTAGAGTCCTCAGAACTTGGTTAGACATCAAAGAATCCAGGGTCCTCCATTGTACCCTGGACCATCACCAACTGCCTGACTTTTGTCTTGTCACTGGACTCTGATAGCTCTGGAAGGCGACAACTTTGTGCAATTCTGCCTCACTTGAATCCAGTTCATGTAGGAATCAAGACATCATCCCATGATGCAATTGGTCCTCTTCAAATTGAAGGACAAACAACAATATCATACTATGCAGTATAGTATTGTAGAAAAGTATTGGTTCCTTAGCCCATCAATTGCCAAACCTATTCTACTGTGCCTTCAGAACATCACTCCTAATCTCTCTAGCTGCCTTAGTTCAGGCTGTCCTCAACATTTCTCACTTACACTATTGCCAAAGCTTCCTAATTGGACTTCTGACATCTAGTATCTCCTTTCTCCATTCCATCTTCCACACAGCTACCAAATTGATATTCCTTAATCACAGCTCTTTCTGCGTCACTAGTCTTTATTACCTCTAGGTTAAATTTGAACTCCTCACTTTGGCATTTAACGCCCTTCATGATTTAGCTTCAGCCTACTTTTCCATACATAAATAACTCATTTGCTAAACCCCAGCTTTGCATTCTCTCCACCTACACCCAGGCTTCCTCTTATGCTTCTTTGAACTCCAAGCTTATGTGATACCCCCTTGGGGAAGCCTTTCCTAATCCCCAGTTCAGGACTGAGACACAAAATCTTTCAAACCCTGAGGCTCCTGGGTTCAGTGTCAGGCAAGTTACTAATACCCCTTCACCCTCTTCTTTAGCTGAAGCATGCTCAGAGGGCTGCTAGAGGGAGTGCCAAGAGAACTTCCAGACTTGTTTGTGCCTGTTCAATAGAACAGTTGATAAATTTACAGGAACCAGCTTAGTGGACTCACAATAAATGTTTGGGAGGTAATAGTTTGGAAAATCAGCGATGAGAATATTCGATGCTTGAAATTCACTAAATGTTCGGGAAGGGGCAGTCAGGTGGCACAATGGATAGAGCACAGGGTCTGGAGTCAGCCTGAGTTCAAATCTGACCTCAGATACCTACTATGTGACCCCAGGCAAGTCCTTAACCTTGTTTGCTTCAGTTTCTTCATCTGTATAATGGGATGGAGAAGGAAATGGCAAACCACTCCAGGATTGTTGCCAAGAAAACTCCAAATGGGGCCATCAAGAGTTGGACAGGATTTTAACAGTTATTTTTTAAAATATATTTTAACAGGATTGAAAACAACTGAACCACAACCAATATTTGGGAAATCAGTGAGGAGAATCTTCACTACCTGATTGTCTCTTATGATAGAGTTTGCATTTTATTTTAAATCAATGTTGTTTGAATTGCTATGTTGTCATGATTTATTCTGAGTAGCTGGTCATGGGGATGTCTATGGGTAAGCAGTAACTGAATAGATTTTAAGCCCCATAAAGTTCTAGGAAACTGAATGTAGTAGTGAGTGACACAATAAGGGAAGACCTTGGGACTGTAGAAATGGAGACTTGAACTCTGGACTCCATTCCTCAGAAGTCCTTGCTCACTTCCCAGAATGCCTTGTAACCTCACCTGGGCTGAGAGCGAGATGGGGTATTTAACCTGGTTGTAAAGGCTACTGGGTCCTCTTTCCTACTTCTGCTTCCCAGCAGACAGACGTGTCTCTTTCATGATGTAAGTGAGGTTGTCTAGGCCTCTCTGGGCCTAGACATGTGCTTTCTTATTCTGTATTTTCGTTAATCCTTAACCTTTAATAAATCTCATAAAAATATAATACTCCTTGCAGAGGGAAACTAATTTCTACCTGCCTCAGTTTCCCTAAGTTTTACTCTTAACAGGGACTCAAAGTGAGTTAAAAATAGAAAACATTCTTTAATATGTAAAAGTGGGTCTCATGTGCTCCCAACTTCCAACAAAAAGAAATTGTATATAGGTGGTTTCATGTCCTATAATAACCTCTTCAGTCACTGGCTGAGTTTTGCCTGTGTTTGGTTGTCTCCTGGTTTCTGAGCACTGGCGTCTATTCTGGTTCCTCTGTCTCCTGTTCCATATGATTTTCAGCTATTTCTCTTCCCCTTGTCCTGTTTCAACCTGGCTCATGTTATGGTTTCCACTTCTGCCTGTTCCCTTGGCTTTTGCATTGACTGACTCACTCCATCGTCAAGTCCTCTTGGTGCCAGCAAGGAGGTCTACTCTCCTTCCTATAGTCCGGTGGTTCTTAACTTTTTGTGTGTGTGCCATGAATCCCTTTGGCATTCTAGGGAAGCCTATGGACCCCTGCTCAAATAATGTTTTAAAAGAAATAAAATAAAATACATAGGATAAAAAGGGGAAACCAATTATATTGAAATACAGCTAACAGAATAAATATTTTAAAAAGCAAATTAAGGAATTCCAGGTTAGGAACCCTCTCTATAGAACCTAGAATGTCTCTCTTCCCCTTTTCCAACACCCAGTTGTAGCTGTTTATTGTTAATACCTCTTCTCTTGGAAGAGATTTTTGATAGCACTTGAGCAATAGCTCGGTTTAATATACATAGAGTTAGTCAGCTCTCCAATTGTTGCTGGGGGAAGCTCTTTGTAGAACTTGATCATGCTCAGACTTGTCAATAGCTTGTAATATCTATGATGTAAGGTCAAGCTTTGCATATACTTAAACACTCACTGAGTGTTATTCCTGTGAGTTATTCTCACTCACTGAGAGGTATTCCAAGTTTCAGCACTCTTCTGAGAATTTCTCTTGTCCCTGGAATTTTCCAATGGTTCCCCCAAAGCCTGGTCTCATAATTTACTGATGACCTGATGATGAGAGCAAAAATCCGACCAAACAAAATCTCAGAGAATTTCAGCATTGATGGGACCTCAGCTGTCATCTGTTCTAGCTTTCAATCCACTCTTGTAAGATTCCTAACAGGCCAGTTGGCCTCTCCTTGAGACCTCGATTGGGAACTCATTATTTCCCGACACAGCCCAGTCCATGTTTGGAGAGCTTTAATTGTTAGGAAGTTTTTCCTGACATAAAGCCAAATTCTGCCTCTTGGCAACTCCTACCCTTTGCTCCTAGTTCTACAGATAAAAAAAAATATTCCAATCCCTTTTCTACATTATAGCCCTTGTGAAAATTAGAGACAGCCTCTCCTCTCTTCCCATAAGACTTCTTTTCTCCAGGGTAAGCCTCTCCAGTTCCTTCATTTAATCACCATCTGCCATGATTTCCAGCTCTCTTGACAGTCTTGCCACCTTGCTCTGGACATTACCTAGATTTTTATAGTACCATAAAGTCACCAATTTAGAACTAGAAGGAATCTTAGAAGTTATAGGTAACCACCTTATTTTATAGATGAGCTAACTGAGGTCCAGTGAGGTTAAGTGATTTGCCCACAGTCCCATAGGGAGTTAGTCAACATCCTTCCCAAAATATGGTGCCAAGATCTGAACATGATTCTACAGATGAGTGTCTATTTGCACCATCAGCTTCCCTACTCTTGACGCCATACTTTATTTCACACAGCCTAATGTTTGAATGACTTTTTTTTTTTTACTGCTGCATCATCTTGCTGACTCATTGAGTTTTTTGTCAAAATCTTTGGAATAATGAAGCAAGGTGAATTCTTAAATGACTGGGTAGAAGCAATATACTAATTCCCCTCCCTCACTAAGCAAGTTAGGCAAGTTTTTCCTTAAAAGGAACCTATCCTTTCGATTTGATTGTTTAGAGAACTAAGATTTGGGCCATTGAAGTAGCTTCCGGATCATTTGAGGTAAAACATCAAGGCAGTCAAGGGCCTTTTCCTGAGACTTTGGATCAGAGATCAGAAGCTTGAATAACTCTGAGAAACTGATTGATTCAAGTGAATCAATCAACCCTTTTCCTAGATGAAGAGCCCTTCTGGGTATCTTCCCTTAAGTAAACCTTTTGTTAACTGTTAAATGGATTATGAGTGTTTCATTTCATTACAATTTTTATGCCTAAACTATTAAGGAACCAATCTGGGGTCAAAGAATAGTTCATGAATAAAAGGGGGTACAGCTAGGTACCCAGTGGATTGAGAGTCAGGCATAGGAATGGGAGGTCCTGAGTTCAACCTGGCCTGAGACACTTCCTAGCTTTGTGACTCTGGGAAAGTCACTTAATCCTGAACATTTTTCTGCCTTGGAACCAAAACACAGTATTGATTCTAAGAGAGAAGGTAAGAGTTCTTTTAAAAAAAAGATAAAAGAAAAAAAAACAGCTATAGTTAAGAAAGGCAGATGGAGGCTCAAAGAAAGGGAAAACTGTCTTTTAGAGCTACTTAGAAGTAGAATGGGTTGCCTTCAGAAGCAATATGTTCTCCCTCTCTGGAGAATCTTAAAGATTAGATGAACACTTGCTGGGGATACTGTATGTGCTGGTCTCTGAGGGTCCTTCAGATTTTGATATTCTGTGATTTAGTTGTATCCTCACTCTTTCCCCAGCCTATAGATATGAAGTTGGGGTCTGTGCCCAACTATAAGATTTTATATTAATTAATTAAAAATGAATTCCTCATGAAATTTAATTTTATTAGATTCAGCCAATAATAAGTCAAGATCTCTTTTTGTGGGGCTGGGGAAGATCCCAATTCTATCCTCTAATTCATACATGTGATTCTTCTCAGTGTGGTTTCAGATGGTAAGCATGCCATTTATGCTTTCATCTAAGATGTTCCTAAAAATATTGAGTAGAACAAGGCCAAAGATAGATTTCCTAGAACACCCCAATCAAAACTTTCCTCCAGGTTGACATAATGCTAGCATTCTCCATTAATCTACTCAATCATCTTATCATCCAATCCATATCTTTCTATCTGTCTAGAAGATTATCATGAGATACTGAGTCAACAGCTTTCTGAAAGTCAGGAATTCTATATTTATGCCAATCTCTTGACTTGCTGATCTAGTGACCAGGACAATAAGGGATAAACTCTGATCTGATCATAATGAGCCCATATTGATGCTTTGGGATCCCTATTTCCTTTCATAAATGTTTAAAAAATTGTACATGTCAGTTTCACATGAAGTCTTCATTTCTATTCATCTTTGTAAATCAAAATGCTCCTCTTTGTTAAGTTCATAATAAAAAAGGAAAACAAATCCAAGTTGCTTCATGCGATCCCTGGATATCCACCATCCATCAGTCTTTTTATATAGCACTTCTCATTTCTTCTTCATTGGAATCATTCATATTTCTTTTTTTTTTTAGGATTTGTTTTTAAGAGTATCTCATCCCCCTTGCAATGACTTTCTCCATTGAATCAAGCATCTATTATGTGCCAGGGACTATTCTGGGTGTTGGGGATATCAAGACAAAAATATTAACATCTTTTTGGGGTTCTGGTTCTGCCATGCAACATATTAGTTATTCCTCTTGGATTCATTTTTATTGAAAACTAATAAACATGCTATTTTCGTTTTTATCCAAATGACCAATTACAGAATATATTTTTACCTGGAATCAAGGTTGATGTTTCTACTCCATAGTTTACGACAGTAATGGCAAACCAAAGATGGCATGCAGAGTGCTCTCTGTGGGCATGCAGCCACCTCCAGAGAGAGGATATTTTGGCTAGTGTGCTTTTAGATCCCCTCTTACACTTGCCCCCTCCCAGCTTCGTTACTTGTAAGGTAGAGAGACTTGGGTAGAGCTGCTCCCCTCCCCCTCTCCATCACACCTGATGACATTTCCCCCCATTCCTGGTCCCTCTGCCCAGCAGCCCAATGGGAGCACACAGTGGGTAAGATGGGTTGTTCACAGGAGGCAGAGCTGGAGGGGAGTAGAGTGCTCAGTTCACTCCCTCTCACTACCTCTGCTAAGGATATTCCTCCCTTGACCCACCCCTCCAACTAGCTGCCCAATGGGAGCTTCTCCCTCCTCTGTGTGGGGTAAAGGGGGGCAGGGTATACCCAGTATTCAGTGGGGGGCAGGGCCTGGCACTCCATTTCTAAAAGGTTCTCCGTCACTGGTTTAAGAAATTGATTTCCTCATCACTCCTTTTTTTAAAAATTAGGACAATCTTTGCCTCTGTTACTAGAGCATATTTCCATTTTCTAAGCTCACATCCATGTGCTTTTTCTGTAGATATGGGTTATTTAGGATTGGTGCCTTGAACTAATTGAGGACAGTTTGGGGTTCTTTACTCATCTCCTGAGCTATGTTGGATTCTACTTCTCCACTAGCCAGTCTTGTTCTTTCCTTTCCAATCTGAAGATTATTTATAAGATCATAGATTTAGAATCTAAAGAGATCTTAGACAGCATTAAATCCAATTCCTCATTTTACAGAGGAGAAAACTGAGGCTCAGAGAAACAAAGAATCCCAGTGTCTAAGGCAGGATTTGAAGCCAGGTCTTTCTGACTCTAGTTCTGAGGCTCTATACACTACACCACACTGCCTATTAGTTGCTTAAAACATAAGCAAAATAACTGTTAGGGTAGTTTTGTCTTTGCCTTGTCATCTATTGTTTTCATCTAAAATCCCTTCTAGTCTAAGCATTGGTAGTATCCTTTTTTTTTTGGTCATCTTGCCCGAAAGACAGGTTTTAAAAGAATTCTTCTTCTTGTCCTTAATAGTTATCACCCACCAGCCTATCAGTCTTAGGGTTTTTTGATGCTCCACTTATGGGTTTAAGTCATGTATTTGCATTCATTTTCAGAGACCTTCTCTATCTTCCATCTCATGTATGTCTGTAAAAGAAATCCAAGTAGATTTTAAAAAAAAGAAAGAAAGAAGGAGAAAAAATCCAGAGTGAAATGAGGAGGCAGTTGTGCCATACTGAATTTAATAGTCTCTTCCAAAAAATAAAATTTTATATAACAAGTTCATAGTTTTACATTCAATCCCCTTTTCTGATTTTTGCAAACTGAAATATTAATTTTTGTTTTTAGTAATAAAAATAAGATTTTAAAATTTTATTACTTGATGAGTATCTTCTATATTAACATCAGTCTCCTTTCATGTCTCTCATTTCTTCCTCATCAGAATAATTCATATTTCCTTGTTAGAATTTGTAAGAGTATTCCATTCCATACCAATACACTGTTTTTTAAAACCCTTACCTTCCATAGAAGAGTTTTAAGGGCTAGGCAGTGGTGGGTAAATGACTTGCTCAGGGTCACACAACTATGAAATCTGAGGTCAGATTTTATCCAGTACCTCCAGCCTCTAGGTCTCGCTTTCATTCCACTTCAGCTACCAACTGCCCCTATCCAATACATTTTGATGGAGCTGTACATACCCTTTCAACTAGAGACTCCATTACTGTTCTTATATTCTCCCAAGGAAGCCACTGATAAGGAAAAAAAAATCCCTAAATAGTCCATAATATTTATAGCAGCACTTTTTTTTGTGTGGGTGATAGTTAAGAATTGGAAAATAAAAGTAGAAGTAGATACCCATCAATTATAGAATGGCTAACTAAATTGTGGTACATGAATACTACTATGCCATAAGAAATATGTGTGATGAAAACAGAGAAGCATGGAAAAATCTATATGATCTAATACAGAATGAAGTAAGCAGAGCCAAGAAAACAACAATACACACAGTAGTTACAACGATGTAAAAGGAAGAACAATGACACACCAACCAACAAAACTCAAAAGTAAAAGTAACAAAGTTCTAGCAATCAAGTGGTATTTAGATGAAGAGATAGGAAAAGTTACCCTCAGACTTTTTCAGTGTATTAATTAGTTGTGCTGACTTTTTTCCTTCTCTAAAAATACTGTTTGTCATGAGGGGTAGCTCTGTGGGAATGGGGGATAGCTATATAGTGAAGAAAAAGAAAATATCAATAAAAATTTTTTAAAGAGCATCCTATCCACCTTCGAATGACTTTTCTCATTGAATTTTTGGCTGTGATATCCAACTTACACTTTCTCTTAACACTTTGAAATGTATTAGCAAAAAAGACTCCAGGAAATTGTAATATCAAGAATGCAAGTGAAAAAATGAAACTGAAAAATCCGAATTTCCAGTGTTGTCTTTCAACTGCCATATCATTGTTGCTAGACTTGTCCCCACCCAAGATAAGAGCCATGTGGTCCACTTCAAAAACAAAGCAAGAGCATGGAGCCTTCCTGTGACTGCTCAACTTTGCCCTGAGTTTCTTTCACAAAAGTGGCAAAGAATGAATGGCATAGACCAAGAGACAGACAACTGGATCCTGAGCCCAAATCTTGCCTTTGCACCTTATTTGCCATGTCATGTACTTACATCCAGACAAGTGTAGCCCAATGTTCCCATTTTCATTCCTTATTAGCTCTTATTAACGTTTGGTTCATCTGGAGTCCCTGCAGTTGTGTGCAACTGTGATTTCTGGGATGGGGTTTGTCTCTGAGTAGTTTGACAGCAATGAAAGAACCGTCATGTCAGCTTTGAAAGTTACATGTTGAATTTATTATGTGTTTTAAAAGAAGAGCAAGCTGTACATAAGGATTCATAGTTTCATGTTCTTTTTCTGTTCTGTATATGTAAATTCCCATTTTATTTGGCATTTAAATACAAAATAAAAATAAAAGAATATCTGTTCGCTTCTACCTGACACATCATTTGCCCAAAGGTCTAACATTCAGTCTGTACTTCTCCCCCAAATCTTCTTTTAAAAAATAGTTAACTTTTCTTTCATCTTCTTGGTGGCAGTGAAGCAAACACAAGGGAAGAAGAGAGGGCTCTGTCTATTGGTCATATAACCAACCAAGTTCCTTCTCATGCATCTGGAAATACATTTGAATTTTTCAAAGGCAAAGAAAAAAAATTACTTTGTTCAAAGAAGAAAGCAAAAGCCTATTACAGCCAGCCAGAATTTCCTAGCTAAGCAGCTCAATGCAAGTTGTAAGAAAGATCTTATCTTTATTCCAACTAAGGTGCAACTTAGGATGTTTGAGCAAGAAGCTTATTAGGTTACCAACACACAGCATAGGTAAGTAACCTCGACAGAGACTGTCACAGGAGATCCAGGCTGATATCCCTGCTTCAACTGTGTGATCAAAAAGAGTAGCCGGAGCTCGGATGAAATGAATCTCAACATGACAAATGCATTTTTGAGTTGCTTGTGAAACATTCATGTTATTGACCTGCTGGGAGTGCATCAGCAGGGAGGCCAAATCTAGGTTTGCAGGGTTCCAGGGATTGGGGAGGGGAGGCAGGAGAATAGGGGGATGCTGTCTTCCCCACATCTCCCCTCATTTAATTCACATGACTGAGTTTTTCTTTGAAGCAAGCTGTTTCAACTTGAACATGAACCATGAAGTGAATGGATCTTTAGTGACTTGTCAGGTATATTGTAATACCAAAAAGTATTTTCAAAAGAAAAAAATAATAATAAACTCATAATGGAAAACTAGCATTTCCCCTAAAGTCCTATCAGTTATTACTAGATATGTTAAAGAAATTGAGCTCTAAGTGCCTTTTCACAGAAGATGAGGCTGTTTCCCCCTTTCTAATTGCTAGCCCAGGAGTCATTTGTCTTCTGTGCATTAGAGTTACTCAGCCCCTTTCTTCCTTGCTTGAAGTTTCATCGAGGCAATATGCTTAATCAATGTTTGCCAATGTTTATGGTCTAATGCTTGCTGACAGCAGGTGCAGGAAAAGTAAATCCCCATCTGCATAAAAATCTTCCTTCAATTCACCGGCCCACTGTTTGTTGTAATTTTAGGAGACAGGTGATTTTTCATGGCACCTTCATGAGTCACTTCCCTCCTCCCCCTTTCCCCTCTTCCATCCCCCCTAGAGCTGGCTCTATTTTCCTACCTGCTGTTCTCAGAAGTTATGGCCTTATTTGTAGCAACCGCCACGATTTGCTCCTTCTAGTATATTTATCTGGCTTGTTGATGAAGTCTCCCTGGTGCCGGGTCTTGACATGCTGGTCCTGGAAATTGACTTCATCCCTTAGTAATTCAGGAGCTATCGCTGCCATGCCAATTAAAGGGGAGGTGGGGAGGGGGCTCGTTTGGAGGGTATTGGCCAGAGATCCTCAAATCATTTCACTGGCCCTAAGGATCTATATTCAATTCAATACAATGAAAGGGGATTTCGCTGCAGGAATTCCATTAACCTTAATGAGAGTCACATGGCTAATTACCCATAGACCTCCGTGGAAATGTGCCTCTAACTACAGCCTCATCATCATCATTATCTATTTACTGCGGCACTCGGCACTCGAGGTGGCTCACCTTTCTGCTCCCCATTAGGGATGAGCCAGCTTGTGCATGGATGACACCATACCATCTTCCAGAAAGTCTCTCCCGCCCCCCGCCCCATTTTTGCCTTTATTCGGCATTTGGACACTGCTGCTTAAGCCCGGATAAAGGGTCCAGCATGGGGTTCAGCTAAAAAGGGGCTTGGCGTCCGCCACTGCGTCAGTCAGACTGATTATTTGAGTGGCTGCTATCTCCCTGGCTTCTGCCTTCTTGTGGCTGGAAGGCTTCCGCTTCTCTCATCTGCTGGTGACGCACAACCCAGCAGAAAAGTTTTACCTGAATCCTAGGCAGCTGTGGAAACAAACCAACCAACCTAGCAAAACCTGGAAGAGGGAAGTCAGGACTTGAGTAAGGCGGTTGACTCCATTGTATTGTTCTATCTCCTTAAGATGAGGAAACAGAATGACCATCTTGAATGGAATTCAATTCAATTGCAAAAACATTTATTAAGTCAGTCAATCAATAAGGATTTATTAGGACAGCTAGGTGACTCAGGGGATAGAGAGTCAGGCTTGGAGATGGGAGGTCCTGGGATCAAATCCATCTCCAGTAATTTCCTGGCTGAGTGACTCTGGGCAAGTCACTTCACCCCAATTGCCTAGTCCTTATATTTTTTTTTTCTGCCTTGGGACCAATACTTTCATTGAGTCTAAGACTGAATATAAGGTGACTTAAAAAAAAAACAACACATTAAATACCTACTATGTGCCAGGCAGTGTTCTAAGGGCTGAAGGTACAAAGAAAATAGACCCTGCTCTGTGAATCAGATCAGAGACCCACAGAATTAAAGGTGGAAGAGAACTAAAAGCTCATGTAATGTTCAATTCCCACCCCTATCCCTATTTTACAGTTCAAGAAACTGAGGCAGAGTAGGGAGAGGAGGCAAGGTGAGAGGGCAGGATCAGGTAAAGCCCCAGAAGACAGTGGAACTTCATGAAGTCCTGGAAGAGGACATGGAGCAAAAGCAATTCCATTGCTTATTAATTTGCTTGGTTATTTGCTGAAGGCTAAGGATTGGAGTAGGATTTTACTATGTCATATACATTTAGTGGATTGATTTTGACAACTGTCTATGATTTTAAAAATACATATAGTGATCAGGGAAATGACCTGTCCAGAGCTGATTCCTTTGGATTATAGTTTGGAGGAAAATAGAATTTTCCTAAGAGTTCCAAAAACCAAAAGAAAATAAGAAAGTAGACCGTGTTCTCAAGGAGCTCACATTCTCATCAGGGAGACAATGTTCCAACAACTGTGTACAGAGAAGGTACCAACAGGACAACTTGGGGTAGTCTTAGAGAGAAGGCACTGAGATTAAGGAGTTCTACATAAAGGTTCTGGCAGAAGGTAGAACTTTGGCCGAGTCTTTGGGGAATCTGTGGAGGCAAAGAGGCTGGGGAGATAAGGGAGAACATTTCAGGCATGAGGGACTGCTAGTGAAAATATTATATAGGGGACAACTAGGTAGCACAGTAGATAGAGCAAGCATGGAGTTGGGAGAAGTTGGGTTCAAATTTGCTCCAGATCTTATTTTTTATTATGACTTTAATCATCAACAAATACATCAAAATATAAAGAACTAAAAAGAGTATTGTCTATATATCTAAATCTGCAAACTTCTCTTCCATCATAGAACTGATACTAAGACAGAAAGTAAAGGTTTCACTGTATGCTGATCCAAAATTTTTTAAAAATGCAGGGTAGGCACCATCCAAGGACATGACTGCTTGACTACAAAAAGAAGACATTGAAAAACACCTGCACAATGGACACACCAAGCCTAGGCATCTTTACTCTTGTGGTTTGCATACCTCCCACACTTGCCTCTCCAAAGTCTCTGTAGGGGTCAGCAAAATCCTCTTAAGAAGAGATAAGCAAAAATGTGAAAGGGGAATCGAAAGACCAGATAGACATAAAAAGACAAGCTGGGGGGAAAAATTAAACAAAGCCCTGTGAGGTATCTCAAAGCCAGATGCTGAGGAAAGCCCTAGTAACCCAAGATCAATTGTGTCAGTAGATCAAAGCCAAGACCTACTGTGGTTGGAGGAAGGAACTCAGCAGAGCATTAACTATTATCAAGGGAGATGCACTCCTGTGTTATGGAGTGAAATGAGAAATTCTGCTTCTCTAAGATGATCCGATTAGCTTTGGAGTCAATATCAACTCAGCCTGGGAAAAGCAGATGTTTTTACTCAGCAGTGCTATATCAAAGGCTGGCAGAGAAAAGCGTATTTCCTCATTCTAGGGGGTGTTTCAGAATGGAAGGGGTGTGCTGCCCAGGTATACCTGTGTATAAGTCCACATGGGATGTCTAAACAGGGCTCCAGCAGAAGCACTGATGATAGATATTGCTATCTCTCCAAGGGAGGCTGAGAATCTTAACTTGAGGGGAGATGGGAGAAGGAGCTATGACCATGCTGTCTTTTCTGTCATCCTCTGAGAATAAGAAGAACTCTGAACTAGAGTTCTGTCAACTTTCAGTTGTGGTCCAGGCTGTCTGACTTTTCATGTCCCCATTTGGAGTTTTCTTGCAAAGATCCTGGACTGGTTGGTTATTTCTTTCTCCAGCTCATTTTACAGATGAGGAAACTGAGGCAAACTGGGCTACACAGCTGTGGCTGAGGCCAGACAGAAGTTTTCCTTAGTTCCAAGTCTTGAACTCTATCCATGGCACCCCTGTTCTTTGGAAATGCTGCCTTAAATGTTGCGGGTCCAGGACCATGATTGGTTCAGAACAACAACAACAAAAAAATGCTGCTTTCCTGACTGCTATCTCTTAGCTGTTACAAGAGATTTTAAAAGCTAAAATCTAGCCTTGATACTCAGTTCTCTTCCCTGAATAGAACCTATTTCCTTTGTGCCAATTGTCTAATGGGAAGATTTCCACATGTAGCACCACACTGAGAGGGTCTCACTGCTTACCTGGCAGATAAACACAAAACCTGTTTCTCAATTTTAATTTAGCAGTCTTAACAAATTTATTGTTGGATGGGTATCAGGACTGTGGAGTGATGGGAACAGGAGGGCTTGGCAGAACCAGCTGCACAGATTTGGCCAGATTCTATTTAGAGCCCCAAAGAAGGACCCATGTGTGGCCAATACTGTCTCTAGCCCCTGGGAATCTATCTTTTCTGTACAAGGACCCTGGCCATGGTGCTAATCCATATGGAACCCATATACCTTTCCTCTGTATGGAGGAGACTCAACAATCACCAAGAATGATTTTGTGAGATCAGTCACTGCCCAGAATGGGTATCATTCCCAGTAGCAAGAAAAAGAATGATGCTGCATCCATACAAAGACAAGTCTGGAGTCCATAATTCGGATACACTTGGCCCATGGTAAACTAATCCTTGGCCCCCAGGGAATAGACTGATGTAAATAGAAGAGAAGTATTCAAAAGAAAAAATATGATCAAACAGATGGTTCAAAAGGTGACTGGAGCATGCTATAATGGGCATGGATGAGTAGGAGGGGGAGTAATGTGCTGTCACTGAGGATTCATTTAGGGATGCTTGGTGTTTTATGGCTGTTTATAGAAACTGTTCCTCCTATCCAAGTTGTAAGGCCAGTGATTATCACTATGAGGCAGTATGGGGTTGTGAAGAGTGTCAGAAAGACTGAGGATCAGTTCCTACCTCTGTCTCTTCCTAGCTGGGCAACCTGGGGAATATCTCTTAAAATTTATGAACCTCAGTTTCCTTGTCTGTAAAATGAAGGAGATGGATAATATGGATTCTAAGACCCTTTCTGGCTTTAGATCTAGGTATGGTACACATAATTACATTTATTATCTTATCTGATCCTCCCAGCAATTCTGGGAAGTAGGTGTTATTATTATCCTCATTTCATAGATGAGGACACTCATACAAACAGGGTAAGTGATTTGACCAGGATCACATAGATAGTAAGTGTTAGAGGCTATCTTTGAATATAGGTAAGAAGACTCATCTATGTGAGTTTGGTTTTTTTTTTTTAATTTTATATTCTGAACTTAAACATAAAAAATTATTTCTACACACACAGCAAAACATTAAAAAAAAGGAATTCTAGGGAGCAACAAAATGGCTCAATGGATAGAGAGCCAGGCATGGCAATGGGAAGTCCTGGGTTTAAATATGGCCTTAGACACTTCCTAGCTGTGTGATCCTGAGCAAGTCACTTAACCCCCTTTGCCTAGTCCTTACCATTCTTCTGCCTTAGAACCAATACACACAATTGATTCTAAAAGAGAAGGCAAGGTTTTTTTTTAAAAGGGGATTCTATATGAAATCATAAATATTTCTCTCTTTGATTATTTGTTACAATGCTTTTTCTCTTTAAATTTGAGTGAGAGATTAGGTGAGGGGGTTTAGGAATAGTGATTAAAAATGAGGGGTATTGTAACATTTTAAATGTACAGCATGGAAAGAAGTTCATTCAAAACAAAGGACTTAAAATAAGTAATACAGTTTTGAAAGGAACTAGAATTCATTATATACTTAAAAAAAGTAAGTAGTATGAAATCGAGACTCATGATTTCCCATAGAATCCTCTTTTAATGTTCTGCTCTGTGTGTAGAAATGCTCTTTTTTAAATGTTTAAATTCAGATTATTAAATATCCCCCCACCAATTCCAATATACTTTAGTAGCCCCCCTGGAAAATTTGTTTGGACAGATACTTACTAACTTTGTGACTCTAGGCAAGTCACTTCACTCTGTTTGCCTCAGTTTCCTCATTTGTCAAATGAGCTAGAGAAGGAAATGGCAAACCACTCCAATATCTTTTCCAAGAAAAACCTAAATGAGGTCATGAAGAGCTGGACATGCCCCAAATAACCAAACAACAATAACAACTTCCTGACTCAAGACCACACACTCTACCCACCATGCTATTTACCTGCCCCATAACAAAACAGAAGCACAGAGATTCTAAATGATTAGTCTTGAATGATAACTCCTGGTTTCCCAGGAGCTCCATGTCTCTGGAAGGTAATCTCACTGAAACCTGCCTCTTACATGAACTTGGATTCAAAGGTATCTTCTATTTCTCAGTCTATGATTCTGGAATAACGCTGCCTCTCTATTGCTTTGTAGTTTCACGGGTCAATTTTACTAGAGAAATAAATCAAAACATAGAAAGTCATCTTGGTGGGCTGTGGAAGATCCAGTCCCAAAGAGAACAAAGCTTCAATCAATTCAGATAGCAAACATATTAAGCAGACCTCTAGCCTTTTTGTCAAATCTGACCCCTGCCTTAATTTTATTGGCTCTCAGCAAGTACAGGGAGTGGTGTTATAAGCCAGAGAACAATTTTCTTCTTAGAAACTATGCCCTGAATCAGAGTATCTGGCACAAGGCCTTGTGAGTAGTAGGCACTCAATAAATCATTGCTGAAAGAATGAAGTTAACCCATTTATTTCTGAGATTATTTTATTATTTTTCACTTACAAATAAATTATTTTATTTATATTACATATATTTATATATAAATAAATAAAAATATTTCCCCCACAGGGATGTTTTTGCTTGTTTGTTTGAAATCCTACTATACATCATCCCTACTAATGCCCAGTTAGGGCAGAGATTTGGATTTGACTCTGGAGGAGAAGGAAGGCTCAGAATAACAAAATGAATGCTAGAGGGGAATGAAATAGCCTAGGATAGTTGAAAGAGATAGCTTTAACCATCAAGGATGTAGCAAGTAGCCAAGAGAGAGCGGAGAGAGTACCAGAGCTGTATGACCTATTCTTTATCTATAGAATGAGAAGAATAAGAGCTCCTCCCATCGAAAGTTGTTCTATGGGTCAAAAAAGATACATAAAACACCTTGCAAACCATAAAGTACTATATAAATATTATTATTATTAAACTATTTGGATAATAGGGATAATAGTCAATAATTTAATCATTTAAAACTAATTATTTATTTATTTTTTTTAAAACCCTTACCTTCCGTCTTGGAGTCAATACTGTGTATTGGCTCCAAGGCAGAAGAGTGGTAAGGGCTAGGCAATGGGGGTCAAGTGACTTGCCCAGGGTCACACAGCTGGGAAGTGGCTGAAGCCAGATTTGAACCTAGGACCTCCCATCTCTAGGACTGGTTCTCAATCCACTGTGCTACCCAGCTGCCCCCTTAAAACTAATTATTATGAAATTCCTTAAGGTTCTGCTTCCCAGTCTAAAAAATGAGAAAGATAGTTTCACGAGCTACATCAAAGAAGTCAGAGAATTTTTAGATTTGTAATAGATTTTAATAGCAATCCTGTCCAATCTATACCCAAAAGGAATCCTTATAGCCTCTGAGGGTTCTGTGAGAGAAGCATCTCTTCAGTGTGTACCAGCACATGGTAGGTACTAAAAAAATGCTTGTTGATGGATTGCTTTGGATACCTTTGAGGTGCTATGGAAATGGGAGCTTTCCTTCTTTTGAATGTTTCACTCCTCTTTCTTCCTTCTTTTCTCTCTGACTCCCTGCCCTCCCTAATAATTTCTCATACCCTAGAACCAAAGGCAGGCAGCTAGGTAGTATAATGAATAAAGCACTGGGCTTTGAGTCAGAAAGAGATGAGTCCAGATATGGCCTCAGACTAACTGCATGACCCTGGGCAAGTCACTTAACCCATTTGCCTCAATTTCCTTATCCATAAAATGAGCTGGAGAAGGAAATGATGAACCACTCCAGGATCTTGGCCAAGAAAACCCCAAATGGGGTCACAAAGAGTCAGACATGATGGAAACAATTCAATAGCAGGACTGATGGCTGGTGTGTACTTTTTCTTGCTGCATAATGTTAAAAGGATAAAGGGAACATTAAGTGTTAGTACCCATTACGGTGCCACACACACAGCTTTACCACACTCACTTGTTCCAATCTATGGGCATCATCAGGGAAAAACGTCCAATGAGCAAGTGACGATGTCCAAAGCACAGCGCTTGTTGGAGAGGCTTGTTCTAAGGGATGGTTGCCGATTGTAAACGTTACAGGGATGAGAGAAGGACCACATGAATAATGTGTGTTGCTATTATTATTTACAGCTTGTATTTGTCTTATAAAATGTTACTATGGCAAATAATTGCATCTTACTTGTTCATTTATAAGACCAGTGACTGGAAAACCCTTTTATATCTTATACTCTATAGGATGAATAAACAGGAAAGCAAACTCTGTGTGGGTACCTAAATGGGTTTTTCCTCTCTCTGAGGGTCTGTGGCCTCTCGATTGAATAGCCATAGACTTGAAATCAGCAAGGTCTGAATTCAGGATGTCTCTGACTCCAGCTGTGTGATTCTGGGCAAGTCACTTCCCTCTCTGAATTTCAGTTTCCTTAGCTACAAAACAGGAATGCTAATACCTGTAGTAACTACCTCCAAGGGCTGTTATGAGGCTAAAATGAGATAATTCTTATAAAACATTTTGAAAATCTTAAAGTACCAGTGATTCTGGGAGCATGGAAGTTATTATACAAGTATCCCCTTCACATTGCGACTTTCCTCATCACAATTTCAATATATCACAGGTCGGCATAAGAAATTAAATGGGAATTTTTTAAGGAGTTTTGAGGAAGCTGCAGATGATAGACAAAGGCCAGTAGATGACACAGAAAAAGTTTAGAAACTACATTGCCTATGAATACATACTTAACCCAAATTTTACAATAAGGTACTGAAAAAATTCAGACTTCTTCTCTGGTACAAAAGGAGGACCAAAAAAATTTGTGTGGATTTTCCAGACCTCACAATGTGAAAAGTAAATCTGCAATTAAATTAAATTTAAAAAATTAAATTAAAAATACAATAAAATAATTAAATTAAAAAAAATTTTTTTTCTGGGTACTTAGGTGACTGAATGGATGGATAGACAGCCAGACTTGGGGGTGGGAGAACCTAGGTTCAAATCTGGCCTCAAATACCTCCTAGCTATGTGATCCTGGGCAAGTCACTTAACCTCAGTTGTTTAGCCTTGAGATGAGAGAGAACTCTCTTCTGACTTGGAACTAATGCTTAATATTGATTCTAAGTCAGAAGGCAAGAACTGAAAAAATTTCCTGCATTCTCAATCAATTGTTAGTGAATTCTCTCCTGTTAGCAATTTTATAAATTGAATTATTTTTCTTTACTTAATTTTTTAAAAATCAGAAATTTATTTTAATTAAGATAGAATTTTTTTTTCCTTTTTACTTGTTTGTGTCTTCTTGACAGGCAGTGATATGTAGTGGATATTAAGTGGGCCTTAGAGCCAGGAAGAACTGGAATTTGTCTCTGCTTTTGATACTTCCTGGCGGTGTCACCTCACTAAATCACTTTATTGTTTTAGGCAACTCCTAGTGATTTTAAATTATAGACAATGTGCCAGGCTGTGTTGGCAGAGGGAGTCCCCTTATCAAGGAGTTCCTCTAACAATGAAATCATAGATTATTCCCCACCAGAGATCAAATGAAAGCAGTTGGCACAGTGCCCAACACATAGTAGGCACTTAATAAAGACTTGTTCCTTTACCCCTTTCCTTTTCTCCCTTCCTAACCTTCTGTTGTTGTTGTTCAGCCATTTCATTTATAGCTGATTCTGGAATGGTTTGCCATTTCCTCCTCCAGCTCATTTTACAGATGGCAAAACTGAGGCAAGTAGGGTTAAGTAACTTGCCTAAGATCATACAGCTAGTAAATATTTGAGGCCAGACTAAACTCAGGACTACCTGATGCCAGGCCTGGTACTTTATTCCCTGTGCCACCTAGCTCAAGGCATAATGGCCTGCCCTAGAAGAATGGATAAAGACTCTTCTGTTAGGAAAAAATAACTTGGAAATAATAATTTCATTTCCAAACATTTGGTAAGAATAAAAAGGAGAGAAGGAAGAAAGAGAGAAATTTTCTGAGCAAGGACTTTTTAAATCACAAAATTAGCAAGTCTTTAATCTTAGGGAAGCGTACTGATTTATTACTAAGTAATTATTGCTAAGTAATTACGTAGCAATTAGATGGTTAAGATACATCAGTGACTCTTCCACCAATTTTTTCTGTACAGCCCTGGGCAAGTCACTTAATTTTTCTCTTCCTTAGTTTCCTTATCTGTAAAACGAGAGTAAAAATATCTGTCTTCTGCCTTGTCCTCCCACCTGCTGCATACCCATGTGGTGATAATGACTTCGATTGAACAAAAAAAAAATCAGCAGACTACCTGTGAAGTACCTGGAGCTCCTCAGGGAGGCTTCTTATTATTATCTACCTTCTATTCAGTGGCCTGTCTCTCTATAGGTAGCCTGATTATTCCTCTTCAGATAAGACCCTTTTGCAATCACATCCTTTGAAAGATCTCCCCGAGGGCTCAGCCAGACATGGAACAGAAAGATGTATTATTCTTCCCTCCGTTTGAGGGGTGCCATAGTTTGGCCAGACAGTGAGAGCAGAGCATCGGATTCCACAGTCCAGACTGTATGCTTTCGGAGAGTGAGACCCTGCAAGCTGTTATTTTCCATTCCATTTACTTTAGAAATGAGATTTCAGGGGGCAGCTGGGTGACTCAGTGGACTGAGAGCCAGGCCCAGAGATGGGAGGTCCTAGGTTCAAATCTGACCTCAGACACTTCCCAGCTGTGTGACTCTGGGCAAGTCACTTGACCCCCATTGCCTAACCCTCACCACTCTTCTGCCTTTGAACCCACACACAGTACTGATTCCAAGACAGAAGGTAAGGATTAAAAAAAAAGAAGAAAAAAAAAAGAGATTTCACAAACCCTCACCCTGATCTATCTTGTCCAGGAGCCAGCTGTGTTAGGCCATTTCTATGCTAGAGGTTACTGTCTGTAATTCCATCATCTTTAGGTTCACTGTTCTCTAAAATACCAACCATAGTCCTGAGTGTCCCGCTTTGGACTCACAGCTAGAGATGGGTTTAAATGCTATTTTTGACATTTATTAGCTGTGTGACTGGAAAAGTAACTTACCCTTTCTCTCAGCTTCTGTTTCCTCATCTGTAAAATGAGGGGGTTAGACTATATGTCCACTAAGGACTTAGTTTACCTCAGTTTTCTCATCTGTAAAATGAGTTGGAGAAGGAAATAACAAGCCATTCCAGTATCTCTGCCAAGAAAATCCCAAATGGGGTCATGAAAAGTCAGATGTGACTAAAATAACTCAACAACAACAAGGACTTAGTAGCCATTCAGGGCTTCCATTCATAAGCCTCCTGTCTAATTATAGGTTTTCTAAACTTTATTTTTCTTAATATTACTAGCAGTGGAAAAAATCAGGACATCATTGCTATAATGAATCTTGAAAACAACACCTCTACATTGCTGATCCAATTGGGGACATTCAGACTACTAGGGTAGAGACATTCCGGTTTTCTCTTTGATTTTCTTGCTATCCAGTATTTCTCTTTAACAATTTATGTCAGACCCAGCCATACCACTGCTGGTTTTGTACCCCAAAGAGATAATAAGGAAAAAGACTTGTACAAGAATATTCATAGCTGCGTTCTTTGTGGTGGCAAAAAATTGGAAAATGAGGGGATGCCCTTCAATTGGGGAATGGCTGAACAAATTGTGGTATCTGTTGGTGATGGAATACTGTTGTGCTCAAAGGAATAATAAAGTAGAGGAATTCCATGGAGACTGGAACAACCTCCAGGAAGTGATGCAGAGCGAAAGGAGCAGAACCAGGAAAACATTGTACACAGAGACTGATACACTGTGGCACAATTGAATGTAATAGACTTTTCTACTAGCAGCAATGCAATGATCCAGGAAATCCAGAGGAATTTATGAGAAAGAACACTATCCACATCCAGAGAAAGAACTGTGGGAGCAGAAACACAGAAGAAAAACATATGATTGATCATATAATTAAGATCACTCTACTGCAAATACAAATAACATGGAAATAGGTTTTGAACAATGATGCATGTATAACCCAGTGGAACTGCTTGTCAGCTTTGGGAGCATGGAAGGAGGAGGGGGGGTTGGAAATCATGAATCATGTAACCATGGAAAAATACTCTAAATTTAGGAAAAGTTGTTTTTCGGGTCTTTGGCTGGAGTAAAAACTCCCTGCTTCTTGATTTTGTGTTTTGTCTCTTTCCTTCTTTCTTCTTCTTCTTCTTCTTCTTCTTCTTCTTCTTCTTCTTCTTCTTCTTCTTCTTCTTCTTCTTCTTCTTCTTCTTCTTCTTCTTCTTCTTCTTCTTCTTCTTCTTCTTCTTCTTCTTCTTCTTCTTCTTCTTCTTCTTCTTCTTCTTCTTCTTCTTCTTCTTCTTCTTCTTCTTCCTCTTCCTCTTCCTCTTCCTCTTCCTCTTCCTCTTCCTCTTCCTCTTCTCTTCTTTGTTTCCCAAAGATTCTATAACTTCATTTTTATGCTGTGTAGCATAAGCACTAGCTTGTTATCTGGAATTAGATTTAACCATGATTATTGACTTCATCCTGCCAGACTAGAGCCAGCAATGTGAATAAGCCAATAAAGAACATGATGTATGAAATCACATGTCCTAATTTACTTTGGAGCCCCATTCACAGCCTGTGAAACATTTGTTGTAATTTTTCCACTGCCCATTCAAAGCCCACTGGTGCCACTGACTGAAAAGCAAGTCAAAAAGCAAGGCAAGATACATTTTCATGAGAGCTGACATACTCTACCGACTATATTGTCTGACTGAGGTAAAATGATGTGAGTCTTGTCATAATCAGGGCTAGCTTTCAGAGAACACTTAAAGGCTTGTGAAGCACTTCACAGACATATCTTATTTTATTCTCACAAAAAATCCCTGGCTGATAGGTATCATTTTTGTCCATATTTTTCAAATGAGGAAACTGAGGGAGGCAGAGGTTAAATGACTTGCCTAAGATCACCTAGGGAGCATTTATATCTTATTTTTTCAATTTCCAGCCTGTGTGACCTCACCTTGATACTTTATATTTTAATCTTAGGGAAACCTCAATCAACCAATTTATTCATCACCTACTCTGTATCAGGCATTATGCAAAGCACTCAGGATACACACACAAAAAAAGGCAAAAAAGAGTTCTTGTCCTCAAGGAGTTAACAATCTAATGAGGGGGACAACAAGGAAGCAAATATATATAAATAAACTATACCCAGGATAAAAAGGAATTAATAGAGGGAAAGCACTACAATTAAGAGGGATTAGGAAAGATTCCTTCCATAATTATAAAAGATAGAAGGCAGCTAGGTACCTTAGTGGATTCAGAGCCAGGCATAGAGACAGGAGGTTCAATTCCAGCCTCAGATACTTCCTAGCTGGGTGACCCTGGGCAAAGCCCTATTGCCTGGCCCATAATGATTAAACATAGGATTCTAGGTGAGAAAGCCAGGGAAATCAGTCGGTGGAGATGAGGGACAGACATAACATTCCAGGAATTAGGGACAGGCAGAAATATGAAATATCTTATTCATGGGATAGTGAGACTCCCAATGTTACTGGATTGAATAGTATGTGACAACATCTAAGGCACAGAAAGAATAGACATGTTTTTATTGTTGTTTAGCTAGTTTTAGTTGTGTCTGACTCTTTGTGACCCTGTTTGGGGTTTTCTTGGCATAGATACTAGAAGAGTTTGCCATTTCCTTTTCTAGGTCATTTATAGATGAGGAAACTGAGGTAATAGAGCTCAGTGACTTGCCCATTCACAGCCTGTGAAATATCTGTTGTAATTGTCCAGATCACCCAGCTAGTAAGTGTTTGAGCTTAGATTTGAACTCAGGAAGATAATCTTCATGCCTTTAGGACTGGCACTCTATCCACTGCACCACCTCACTGCCCAGAAAAAGGAGGATCTCCCTCATGGAGGCAATGATAGAAATAACCAGTTGTTCAGTTGTCTGACTCTTTGTGATCTCATTTGGGGTTTTCTTGGCAAGAATACTGGAGTGGTTTGCCATTTCCTTCTCCGGCTCATTTTATAGATGAGGAAACTGAGGCAAATAGGGTTAAGCAACTTGCTCAGGGTCTAGTAAGTGTCTGAAGTTGCATTTGAACTCAGAAAGAGGAGTCTTTCTGACTCCAGGTCACTGTACCACTACCTGCTAGGAGTGTAGAAGGGGAACTAGATTATGAAGGGCTTTGAATGCCAAAGAGAGGATTTCGTATTTGGTTCTGGGGGCCAGAGGGAGCCACTGGAATTTATTAAGTAGGGAAGAGACATGCTCAGACCTGTGCTCTAGGAAAATCAATTTATTGGCTAAATAAAGGAGGAACTGGAGTGTTGAGAGACTTGAGTCAGGCAGACCCACCAGCAACTATTGCAATAGTCCAGGTAAGAGGTAAGGAGAGCCTGCATGCATTAGGGTGGTGGCAGTGTCAGAGAGAAGGGGACCTTTTGGGGAGATGTCGCAAAGGAGAATTGACGTATCTTGGTAACAGATTAGATATGGTCAGTGAGAGATAGTAATGAGTTGAGAATAACTTCCAATTTTCACTCCTGGGGAACTCTGAGGATAGCATTGTCATCTACAGGAACAGGGAAGGTAGGAGAGGGGGAGACTTGAGCTCCTTGGATGTCCCCACATCCCTAAGAGGTAAACAGTATCTTTGACATTTCAGAGAAGAGGAAACACACTGAGTTTACAGCAATTTCTTGATATTACTTGAATTAGTATATAGGGGATAGTTTTTACAGGTAGGAAGACCTGGGTTCAAATCCTACTTCAACCACTAGTTGGACTAGGTATCTATTAAATTCTTTTGTAGCTCTAAATCTCTAATCTATGATTCAGTCAATCAGATGCTTGGTTAAAAATGGGTGGAGGTGTTTCTGATTCTACATTCGAACCATCATCCCCAGAGCTCTGACACCTGACAGACTGCATATGAGTACCTCTCATTTCCAACTCATCACCCTCCCACTTCCATGTCATATTTAGTGTCCACCACGAAATGATACCCAGGGTACTTCCTTAAACTAATCCTCCATTTCTTCCCCAGCAGTACCCAGCTAATCCCCACTCCTCCCACACAGATTCCAGTTAAACTCCAACTCCTCCTCAATTCCCAGCAAATTCCTAATCTAGTTCTCTGGACCTAACCAGCAAATGCTAGATCCTTTCTTCTTCAACTTTTGGCCCCTAAACTTCTCCCCCTCAGTGTCTAGCTCCTCCCAGGGCCCTCTGGCACAGCTACCAGGTAATGCAATGAAAAACCCAATGTGGATGAGATGAAGGAGACAAAGAAGAAGACAGAGAAAAGGCTCTTTGAGAGGTGTGAGGAGAAATCAGCAGAGGGTCAGATGTCTCAAATCAAGGTCCAATTTTACTGAAGAACTAAGGGGCCTGGGTGAGAAAAACAAAAGGCCTCTAGATTTCATGACTATAAGGTGACGTACAGAGGTTCTTAATCTAGGGTCCAGGAACTTTCATTTTATTTTAATAATTTGGCCATTGTATTTCAATCTAATTGATTTGGGGGTAACTTTATTTTATTTTATGCATTTAAAAACCATTATTCTGATGTAGGTTATACTGAGAAAGGAGTCTGTAGGGTTTACGAAAGTTCCATAAGTTGTCCATGACACCAAAAAAGTTAAGACCCCTGATACAGAGGAAACAGGTTATTTAGCGAAGTGGAATCAGACTACAAGGGAAGTTTAGGAGAAAATGAATTTATTTTTTTTAAACCCTTACCTTTCCTCTTGGAATCAATACTGTGTATTGGCTCCAGGGCAGAAGAGTGGTAAGGGCTAGGCAATGGGGGTCAAGTGACTTGCCCAGGGTCACACAGCTGGGAAGTGAGAAAATGAATTTAGAGAGAAAAAAAAAAACAACAACATTAATTGCAGGGGATTTTTTGGAAGCATTTAGCACTGAAAGGGAGAAGAGAGGAATGGGATGAGGAAGATAGATCTGCCTAATCCAGGTGACTTACTGTACTGCCCTGGTTAGTTAGACCTCTTTAAAGGGCGTAAGGCAAGGGTGTGTTGGAACAGATTGTTAAATTTTTGATATGAGCATTTACATCCTGGAAACTGCAAACACTACAAATCAAAGCTCATTTTATTTGTTGTTTATTTGTCTGGATTTAAAATAAAGGAGAAATATTAGTAAAGGTGGTTTAAACTTAAAAGTGTCCTGTCTACATATTTCCTCTTAGAGAGGAATTTTTTTTTTTACCAATCTGTATGTTTATTCCCACTTTTGATAAAAATGATTAAAAATGATAAAAAAAAATCCCAGCATATCCCTGGGATTAGGTTCAGGTTTGCTTCTCTGCCCCTAATCCTTGGACCTTATTGTCCTTTCATCAGTCCCTCCTCTGGTCCGGGCCCCATTATTTCATCACCCTGCCACACCATTCTCCCTTTCCCATTGACCCTCCACCTCTTTCTCAACAGCTGTCAGAGGTCTGTGTGACCAAGGCCACGATGCTACCTACAGGGCAGTCCTCACTAGGTCCTCTGTATTGCATCTGTCTCACCTCCTCACTTTGATGCTTCACTTGAATAAATGATGCCAGTTGTTGACTAGTTGGAAGACGGTATAATTAGTAGAAATGGTATATCCCAAACTTCTCCGTGCGACTAAGTTCCTTGACAGCAAGGATTAATTTTGCTTCTTTTTGCACTCCCCAGCCTTAACAGAGTTCCTGGCCCATAGGAGACACAATAAATGACTGTTAACTTAGTGACATCATCAGGATCACAATTCTTTCAGTGCGGTCCCCCATCTATATGAGATTTCTTGACTGTGTCTTACTTTATCACAAATTGTGCCCACTGCGCCACTAAGTATATATTATAAATGCACAGTAAATATTTTTCCGATGACTGGTTGATTAATAGCTTTGCTATTGCTGTTATTCAATTATTTCCCAGTCATGTAGGATTCTTCATGATGCCATTTGAGATTTTCTTGGCAGGGATACTGGAGCTGTTTGCCATTTCCTTCTCCAGCTCATTTGACAGTTGATGAAACAGAGGCAAATAGGATCAAATGACTTGCCCAGAGTCAAGAAGCATCTGAAGCCAGATTTGAACTCAGGAAGACGAGTGAGTCTTCATGACTCTAGACCAGTGCTTTATCCGCTGTCTTAATTGATAGCTTACTGGATGCTAACTCAGTAGATGATGCTGAGCTGTTTCTGTGACCCAGGATTTTGAAGTCTTGGCTTTTCAATGTCTTCCATAGTGGCTTGAGGAAGAACCATTCACAGAGGAGTAAGATGGCACAGTAGTTAGCAATTCCACTCCTGTATTTTCATGGTGCTCCACTTCTGGGATTCAGAGAACATCTTGAACTCCTACTTAAGATACTTTTCAGTACTTCCTTGAGCGTATCAGACCTGGGTGATATGTAGGTTGCTGCTTAATAGGACACTGAGTATCTCCATTGGCCAATCAACTCTAAACTGAAACCATGAGAGAATCCAGAAAGAAAGCAGAGGAGGTGCATCTTTCCCTCCCTTTTCTCTTCAAGGAACTAATGTTCTCTAATACTGAAGGGGAAACCACATAAAGAGTCTCAGAGTTGTTCAATTCAATTCAATTCAACTCAATGCAGCAGACATTTTAAAAGTACTCATGCTGTGGAAAAGCATTATGGCAGGTTACCAATAGGCTATGGATGAGAAGGCACAACCTTGTCATTTCCTCCTGAGGCTCCAAAATTCTATGATTGTTTAATTGTAATCTTCCCACAGCATAGTTCATAAGAGGGTTCTGACTATGTTTTAGGCTCCAGAAAGTCAATATTTCTGAACATCAATAGATAAGGTCAAGCTCTCCCAAAGTCCTTCCCAACTCTGCAATTCTCTCCCCCCAAAGATCTATCTATGAGTCAGTGTTAGCGACTATGAGTCTACACACAGGAGGCTGCTAACATGCCCTGTCCCTCTTGAAGTTAATGGCTTCTCAGAGCTCATATCAGGTTCTCTAGCTGTAGCATGAGGAGCAGCCATACCCCAAATGAAGCCTCTTGGCAGATGGGCTAAACCAAGTTGAAGGAAACTGACAGATCTGAAATCTAGCAGTGATTTTGGGGGATCTATACCCCAAGCATGTGAAAACTTCTTCTAGTAGAATGGGGAGATGAGAACAATTTGTTCCAATGAAGACAGCCCAACTGGATTCTGTGGAGCACTTAGAGCTTGGTCAGACATCAAAGAAGCCAACGTCATCCACTGCATCCTGGGTCATTGCCACTCAGCCTGACTTTTATCTTGCCACTGGACTTAGATGACTCTGGAAAAGAGAGTGAGACTGATGACTTTGTATAACTCGGCCTCACTCAAATCCAATTTACAAGGAAGTCATTGAGCTCTTCAAAATGAAGGATGAACTAGGTGTTTTTACATAGTTATTGTATTTTGTACAGAAACTGGCTGTCTCAGTTCAATCCAGGTATATCCTAGTTCAGATAAGTATGAGAAATCTTAGGGGGAAAACAAAGTTTTCCATTTCCACCAAGCCCCAAAGAACAAATCTCATGGTTCCTCTAGATACTGATAGTTGCTTGTGGCTTGTAAGTATGCCTGTGAGCCCTCTTGGGACTTAAGCGTTGTAGCTCTCTTGGAAGAATTGAGTAATTCGTATATTTGCTCCTAGTTTGACAGCCTGAATGCTGCTTAGTGATAAGGAGGAGAGTTTGCTCCCCCAAAGAAAGGGCAAAAAAAATTGTGAATTTCAGTGGAACCTGTTTTGAACTAAATTTAATGCTCTAGACTCTTCATTCAGGGCTCAAGGGAATCCTTGCCCTCTGGAGCTATTGATCTCATGTGTTCTTGGGTTATTCCTTTAGTAGGAAAATAATGTTGACATGAATCTAAGTCATGGAATTTTAGAGTTGGCAGAGATCCTAGAGAAGCAACCCATAATGTAATTTGTGGCCCAGGACTTGAGGTCCTGGACTCCCATGGGCCAGGTTCAACAATAACTCTATGGCTCCTACCCCAACCGGGATTTCCTTAGGAAACATCAAAATTTGGATTGTATCTTTCCCTGCAAAGGCCTCAGTTCTTATGTAAGTACTCAGGCAAACAAGGCATTGGCTGTATGACAGGCTTTCTTTAATCTGACAAAAACACACATAGGGTTGGGGTTTTTTCCATATCCCTTCCAAAAAGACATTCTATTAGGACCTTTTCTTTAACTTTTTTTAATCCTTCAAATCGTAAATTGACCTTATATTTTATTGTAATCCATTCATTGGATGAGGCTTCATGTTTAGATTTGTGTGTGTGTGTGTGTGTGTGTGGCATGGGGAGGTTGCCTTATTACCCAGTTCTCTACCTCATTTTTCTAGTGGGGGGTGGTTCTTAGCCCAGAATCCTTGACCCTAAATCTAAACCAAGCTACTTCTTCTCTCCTTAGCTTTCTCTAGGGATCTGTACAGTCTTCTAGAGTGGGGATTTTCCACAAGGGGAAAAAAAAGCTGTGATTGTTAAAAAGCAAAGTATCGAGAAAAGGGAAAGGGGGCTGGCTTTGGAATGGAGAGACAATAGCTGGTTTCAAATCCCACTTATTATCTGTGTGACTTTCCTTACCTGTAGAATAAAGGAATTTGGTTAAATGGCTTTTAGGGCCATTTCTATCTTTCTGTTTCTCTATTTAAAAACCCTTACCTTCTGTCTTAGAAGCAATACTGCGTAACATTTCTAAAGCAGAAGAGTGGTAAAGACTAGGCAATTTGGGTTAAGTGACTAGCCCAGGGTCATATGACTAAAAAATGTCTGAGGCCAGATTTGAAACCAGAACCTCCTGTCTTCAAGTCTGGCTCTCTATCCACTCAGTCAGCTAGCTGCCCCACTAGAAGATCTTCTGAATCTGAGCCAACTGCCCTTCCCAGCTTATAGTTCTGTCTTTTAATTTTATTTTAAGATTTAAGTTGCTATGAACATATTTTGTTTTTGTATCACCTTTGTTTCCTTCATTATCTATTGATAACAATCCCCTATTACAAAGACTAGAAAAGAAAAAAAGAGGAAAACAGTAATTCAACAAAACTAGCCAAGACATTAACAGTGTCTATCAGTGTACATGATGTTCAACACCGGTAGTCTCCCACCTCTGCAATACAGATATTGAGGCACAGCTCTTTTCTGGTGGCCTCCTTTGGTCATTATTATTAATTTTCAGTTCTATTCTTTATATTCTCCCCAATTATATAGTTGTCATGTGTTTATTGTTTCTCTGGCCTGGTTACTTGACTATGTATCAATTCACAGAAGTCTTTTCACGTTCATTGGCTCTTATGAATCAGTTCTATTGCATCACTTTCATATACCACAATTTCTTTAGCCATTGTCTAATAGATGGGCATTTCCTTGGTTTTTAGCTCTTTTCAATCACAAAAAAAATCTGCTTCTTATTTTAGAAACAAATTAAAGTCTGTACAGTGACTTGGATGAGTTTAGCAATCTTTGGTGGGAATTTATGGGCATTTCGCTCATCTATTCTCAGGGAGGGGTAGTATCTCTGGTATGGAGGGCTTGTCATGCCCTTCTAGGGCAGCTCTCCAGCCTCTGACCCCCACCTGACACCCAGCTCTCACTTGTGGCTCCCAGTAGCTGCTAGCATGCGGCAGCGGCCACACCCCGGGCAACGGCTTCGACAGGCCGGCTAAACCTTGTGAGGGTAGCCATCGGGTCATCGACCCCTGGTGAACCAGGGCTTTGCTCACCCAGCATGTGAAGACTGCTTCAGCTGAACAGATGGAAGAAACCAATAAGAAGGTTCAATGGCTGAGATGGCAACGCAGCAAAGCACTGTGGAGTGCTCAGGGCGTGTTGGAGCACAAAAGACAACACGGCCATCCAATGCAGCTGAGGAAGTCTCCAGACATAACAATTTTTTGTGCCACTGGACCCAGGCTTCCAATGCCAAGAGAGTAGGACTGTCTCTGTGCATCGACTTTTCCACTTAAATCTCCTTCACACACAAGTATATTTGTGCACACTCATCTATCCTAACCCCTTCCACCCTCTTCAAGACCTGCGGCGATGGGGGAGTGGCAACGCAACAGGTGGAGGTGACCACTGGCAGTTGTAGTCACGATCCTGCACGTAGGTGGCCCACGGACCAGTGGTCACTCAGCCCTGTGGGCAGCAGGGATGTTCGGCAGCATCCTGGGTGACTGAGCATCCCTCTCTAGGACAGCACTGCTCACCCTAATCAAGGGAGAGGTCTAGAAAAGGTGTCCCAAACATTGCCTGCCCTACAAACACCCGGTCAGCACACTGCGGCTGGCGGGTCATCCCTTTAAGCGGTTGAAATCAAAGAAAAAATGCAAAGAAACTCCTACTAGGATCATGGAACTTCAGGACATTACTTGACAGAGAGAACACCCCAAGACCTGAGAGAAGAACAGCTCTAATCGGTAAAGAACTGGCGCGATATAACATCGACATCGCAGCCTTAAGCGAAACACGCTTACCAGAAGAGGGATCATTCAGTGAACCCACCACTGGCTACACCTTCTTCTGGAAAGGCAGAGCCTCAAATGAAGACAGAATCCACGGTGTTGGCCTGGCCATCAAGACCAGTTTGCTCAAACAGCTGCCAGACTTGCCTGTGGACATCAGCGAGGCTCATGAAGATCTGTTTACCTCTCAGCAAACACTGGTATGCCACAATCATTAGCGCATATGACCCTACACTGACCAGCACAGAGGAGACCATCGAGCAGTTCTACTCTGACCTGAGTGCCGTCCTGCACTCAGTGCCCACAAATGACAAGCTGATACTACTGGGAGACTTCAATGCCCGCATTGCCATGAAAGATGGAAAGGAGTGCTCGGCAAACACGGCGTGGGCAAAATGAACAACAACAGCCTACTGCTACTCAGCAAATGCTCAGAGTTAGAACTCACCACCACGAACACTGTGTTCAGAATGGTGAACAAATATAAAACAACGTGGATGCACCCACAATCAAAACAGTGGCATCTCATTGACATCATTGTACGCCGGCGAGACATCCAGGATGTAAAGATCACCAGAGCCATGAGAGGAGCTGAATGCTGGACAGACCACTGATTGGTTAGAGAGATTCTTCAAATGCGCATTGCGCCTCGCCATCCAAAACAAGCCCAGACAGTTCGCACATTTTACAACGTGAGTCGTCTTAGAGATCCATCTTATTTGCAAACATTCCAGTCCTGCCTGGACAACAAGCTGTCTGCCAAGGGACCACTCACTGGAAGCTCAACCGAGAAATGGAACCAGTTCAGAGACGCAGTGAAGGAAACATCAAAGGCAGTCCTAGGCCCAAAACAATGCAACCACCAGGACTGGTTTGACGAGAACACTGCTATTGAAGACCTATTGAGCAAGAAGAACAAAGCATTTATGGAGTGGCAAAATAACCCAAACTCTGCTCTTAAAAAGGACAGATTCAAGTCTCTCCAAGCCACGGTGCAGTGTGAGATCAGGAAGATGCAAGACCAATGGTGGGAAAAAACGGCAGAAGAAATCCAGCGGTTTGCTGATATGAAAAACTACAAACAATTTTTCAGTGCCCTCAAGACTGTCTATGGGCCATCAAAACCCACCACCACTCCCTTGCTATCCTCTGATGGTGACACTCTCATAAAAGATAAAAAAGGCATCAGCAACAGGTGGAAAGAACACTTCAGTCAGCTTCTCAACGGACCCTCTTCAGTAGACCAAAGTGCCCTTGACCAGATCCCCCAAAACCACACCATTGAACAACTTGACATCCCTCCTTCAATAGAGGAAGTCCAAAAAGCCATTAAACAAATGAGTGCAGGCAAGGCACCCGGTAAAGACGGGATCCCAACTGAGGTTTACAAGGCCTTAAATGGAAAGGCGCTCCAGGCATTCCACATAGTGCTGACCAGTATATGGGAAGAGGAAGACATGCCCCCAGAACTCAGAGATGCCTCCATCGTAGCCCTATACAAGAACAAAGGCTCACGAGCAGCCTGTGACAACTACAGAGGCATCTCACTACTCTCCACTGCTGGAAAGATCCTCACCCATGTTATACTCAACAAACTCCTGTCATCTGTTTCAGAGCAGAACCTGCCTGAATCACAATGTGGCTTCCAACCAGATCGCAGCACCATCGACATGGTCTTCACGGTGAGGCAAATGCAGGAAAAATGCCTTGAGCAGAACCTGAGTCTCTACATTGTCTTCATAGACCTGACAAAGTGTTCGACACAGTGAACAGGGACACATTGTGGGTGATCCTCAGCAAGCTCGGCTGCCCAGCAAAATTCGTCAAACTGATCCAGCTCTTTCATGTCGACATGACAGGGGAAGTCCTATCTGGTGGAGAGACTTCCAATCGCTTCAACATCTCCAATGGCGTGAAACAAGGCTGTATCCTCGCTCCGGTACTATTCAACCTATTTTTCACCCAAGTATTACGACATGCTGTGATGGATCTAGACCTGGGCGTCTACATCAAATACCGACCGGATGGCTCACTATTCGACCTTCGCCGCCTGACTGCCAAAACAAAGACAACAGAGAGACTCATCCTGGAAGCTCTCTTCGCAGATGACTGTGCTCTCATGGCCCACCAAGAAAATCATCTCCAAACCATTGTGGACAGGTTCTCCACCGCAACAAAACTGTTTGGCCTGACTATCAGCCTCAGAAAAACAGAGGTGCTGTTCTAACCTGCAGCAGGGAGGCCAACGAACCAGCCGTGCATTACAATTAATGGCACGCAGCTTTCTAACGTCAACACTTTCAAGTACCTGGGCAGCACCATCGCCAATGATGGGTCCCTAGACCACGAGATCAATGCCAGGATCCAAAAGGCCAGCCAGGCACTCGGGCGGCTGAGCTCCAAAGTCCTCCAACACAGCGGTGTAAGCACTGCGACGAAGCTCAAAGTGTATAACGCAGGGTCCTCAGCTCGCTCCTGTACGGTTGTGAGACATGGACACTGTACCGGAAGCACATGAAACAGCTGGAGCAATTCCACCAACGCTCTCTCCGGTCAATCATGAGGATACGATGGCAGGACCGAATCACCAACCAGGAAGTCCTCGACAGAGCCAACTCCACCAGCATCGAAGTCCTGGTCCTCCAAACCCAGCTACGATGGTCTGGACACGTCATCCGCATGGACCCACAGCGAATACCAAGACAGGTATTCTATGGTGAACTGTCAGCTGGACTCGGGAAACAAGGCCGACCAAAGAAAAGATTCAAGGATCAGCTAAAGTCCAACTTGAAGTGGGCTGGCATGACACCAAAGCAACTAGAACTCGCTGCCTCTGACAGAAGCAGTTGGCGAACCCACATTCATCATGCCGCCATTTCCTTTGAAGATGAACGACGTCGACGTCTTGCCGCTGCGTGTGAACGCCGACACCAGGCCACAACCGCACCTCCCGTAACAACTGGTGTCCCATGCCCCATGTGCCACAAACTCTGCGCCTCAGCCTTTGGACTCCAAAGCCACATGAAGGTACATCAATAGATGATAATGCACAAAGACAATTGTCATTCTTGGTCACCGAGAGACTACCACTACTATTCAGGATATAATCCCTTTGCATCATTTTGCTGTAATATGATAACTAGGTGATACAGTGGGCAGGGGATGGGACTTGGAATCAGACCCAAGTTTGAGTCCTGTCTCAGACACTTCCTAGAAGTCACTTAACCTCAATTGCATAGCCCTTACCACTCTTCTGCCTTGGAACTGCTATGAAATATCATTTCTAAGATAGAAGGTAAGGGTTTTTTAAAAAAGAGAGAGAGAAATAGAAGGGATCTTAAAAATCATTTAACCAGAATCAAATTTGTATGCATCAGTTTCCTAATATGTAAACTGGGGATACTAATAGCACCCATTACCCAGTGTTATGAGGATAAGGTACTTTGCAATCTTTAAAGCATTCTATAAATGCTATCATCATCATCATTAAGATGGAATCCCCAAGTAGTTACAATTATTGTTAATTATTATTATAAAATTGTTAGGTGGCAAGCAATCCAGATGTGGATGCAGCTCAGAAATAATATAAATAGTAGCTTATGATCACTTGCCACTATCTGTCATATAAACTCTATTTTCTTATAAAGTGTTAGCACAATGCCTGGCACATAGTAGTCATTTAATAATTACTCTTCCTTTCCACCCTTTCTTTTCTCTTCCTCTTATTTCTGTTCTACCTTTCTCTTTTCCTCCTCTCCCACTCTCTTCTTATCTTTCTTTCTAGCCCTACTCCCATTCCTCCCTTCCTCTTGTTTTCAAGGTTTTTCTCAGACCTGACAGTAGTACCTCTTGGCACCCAGAGCTGAAGAGGCTGCCGACCTTTCCATTCCAGTAATGCAATTCTCTGATTGTCTTATACTGACATAGCTACTCTTGATTCTATGGACATAAAGACCTGTAGCCCCAGATGCTTTGTCTAAACCCATCTGAGAATTGTAAAGGATAATTTTAGTGTTGTGACCTAAACTATACTAATTATTGGTCGCCACGGGAAATCCCAAATAAAATACCCAAGCCAGCTGGAAATTTATGGTGATTTTAATTAATATAGAGGAAAAAAATTAAGGAGAAGGGAGAGGGAAAAGGCATAGGATTTCTCTTGCCTGGCCTGTGCCAGGAGGAAGATTAAATTGTCCAATTGGGCTTGCATTTTCTCCTGCATTTTAGCCTCAAATGTTTTTATATTTTCCTGTGTTTTATATTGCATGTTTTTTATGTTTTCCTGTGTTTTATCTTCAGATTCTTGCATAATTTCTTGTATTTTAGCTTCAACTTCTTGCATAATTTCTTGTATTTTAGCTTCAAATAATTTTTTCATGTTAGCATCTCTAAACACAGTACTGAGTACAAAAATGACATTACATAATAATATAAAAAATTGTAGGTATGCTGAATTCCTCAATGTTCCTAATTCTTCAACTGCCATATAAATGTCGAAGAATATAGTATTCATTTACATATATATGTTTTGTAATTATTTTCCTAGCAGGCTTCACAAAACACGTGGGGAACAGGACAAGGCCAAACTCTCTCTAGGCCTCCCTCACCCCTAATTAAGAGTAATCTGGGAAGTTGTTCCCTGAGGGAAAGGGGATTCATAGCTAAACAGCTTTCCCAGGCCTGCCACTTTTTTTTTTTTTAAGAAAAACAGCTGTATTCTATCTCATTTAAAGAGGGGGAAAAATCCAAATTTACTTACCTCTACAGCTGATCAAAATAAGCTATTAAAAGCTGAACTTAGGGATAGTAATAGTATAGAAAAAGTTTAGGTAACTTAAGAAAATTGAGGGTATTTTAGCACAACTGACGTGGTTAGCCAAAAACTGTAAAGGATAATTTTAGCATTGTGACCTAAACTATATTAATTATTGGTTGCCATAGGATATCCCAAATAAACCCAAGATAGCTGGAAATTTATGGTGATTTTAATTAATATAGAGGAAAGAAATTAAGGAGAAGGGAGAAGGAAAAGGTGTAGGATTTCTCCTGCCTGGCCTATGCCAGGAGGAAGATTAGAGGCTTCTAGGAAGATAATGTTTGGAGAGTAAAGGAGGAAGGAATCAGCCTGAACTCCAAGAGGGCTAAGATGCCTGAACCTGAATTAGCTCAAGGGCAAACTCACCGCCAATACCCAGACAAGTAGCTGCCACCATGCGAAGATGTAGGAACACTTAGCACACTGCCAGCCAGAGCCACATCTCTGGGGAAAGAGGCCAAAGAGAGGAAGTGATGCGAATTATATGGACAGTTTTACATCACTTCCCTGCGTCTCATTTCTACCAATGATAGCTTAGCTCTACTTAGGACAGCCCAGGGGTCTGTCAGCTGTTACTGTACATGTCTGTTAAAGGCCATCCTCCTGAATACTTAATCCTTAAGTATGGGTGTAGACATTCCTGATTTTGTTAAAGAGAGTGTCTTCATTGTTACAATCAGGAGATAGCTAAATCCAATCTTCACAGAATAAATGCAGCAGAAGCACTGAACCTCAAGTATTTTTCCTTTATTAGAATAACAATCATATCTGCTTCTTGAGGAAATAATCTAAGTTTTCTCATGCATTATCTCTAACCTATTTGGACAGGTCCTAGTTTAGGGAAGGTCTACCAGTTATTCATGGAATACTTTTGGGAATATATATAAATGAGATTATATTTTTATAGTAATTAAGTAGAACTATCTAAGTATGATTTTGGGACTTTAGATCTGGATAGGACCTTAGTCCTAGTCAGGAAGACCTGAGTTCAAATCTGGCCTCAGACACTTACTGGTTGTGTGATTCTAGGTAAGCCCTGTTTGCTTCCATTTCTTCATCTGTCAAATGAGCTGGAAAAGGAAATGGCAAACCGATTGGGTGTCTTTGCGAAGAAACCTAACCTAACCTAACTCTCTAGTTTTACTCATGTGGAAACTTAAGAAAGAGAGGTTAAATGAATGGGCCTTGGTCACCCAGGTCCCAAGTGATGGGGCTGAAATTCAAATCCAGATTCTTTCTAGGTCTTCTGACTCCAGAGCCAGTGTGATTTCCTGTGTAGACACAGAGATACAGAATGTTAGAGCTGGAAGGTACCTTAAAGACAGAGTCTAACCCTCTCTAACTCATGGAGGAAGAAATAGACTAAGAGAGAGGGAGAGACTGACCCATAATCACACTACCATGTAGGGGCAGAGCCCGTACTTAGATTCAAATCTCCTCCTCCCCCATATCCTAATCCAATCTTTATCTTCTATCTGTTCTATCTGTTCCCTCATAATCTTCTGCTCATCAATTCATGATTTATTTTCCAAAGTGAGCAGTTCATTTGAGTGTTGGAAACTGGAATTTAAAAAATAAAATAAAATTAGAGGTTAGACCACACAAACCTATAGGGACTCAAAATTGGAACCAAATTTTACTTTTTCTTCCCCAGGCCCATTTTAATTGCATGCTGCCCAAGTTAAAAGTTATCATAAATGAACTATGTTCCCATATGACAAAGAGAGAAAGAGAGAGATTAAGAAGGCAAAATAGAAATTCTCCCTTCCTATATATCCCACAGAATCTTAGCATTGGAGAGAATCTAAAAGGTTATCTAGTTGAATTATGCGCTGCAGAAATCCCCTTTAAAAATACATTTAGTGATGGAAAGTCCCTCTTGAGATGTAGCTTTTCAATCCAATGTAGACTAGTTCTAATTGCCAGGAAGTTCTTCCTTATCTTCTTGCTCACTGGGCTGAGAGTGGGAATTCACCAGATTCCAAAATGACAATTTTTATGTTCACCATTTTGATTTTGACCAAACAATCCAACCATTGGCACATCTCAATGAATATTCCATCTTAGGGATTGCTGTCTGTGGTTCTATGAGATTGGTTTTGCAAAATAGGTGACCAATTTGTTTTGTCTTCCTTGCCTTGACTCACTCAGTGTTTCTTTATGTGATAAATTGTTTCCCATATGTATATCTGCCACGCCAATCTTTCCTCAACCTCTTCATTTATCATGTAATGATATATATCTTTCTCCACTCCTCCCCACTCTGTATGGTACACAGCATAGATTTTTCATGTGTCTTAAAATTATTTTTTTTCAATAACCAAGATTTTTCTCTCTCTCTCTCCCCCAATTGAAACTCACACACATCCGTTTTTCCTCTTTCATTTCTAAGTGATTACAAGTGATTCTTCTAAGTAATTACAATTGATTTAAGGACTCTTCATTGTGAACCAGCTTCCTGATCATCATAGACAGCAAAATGGAGTTGAACATTTTTGATCTGGCTTTCATATGTATCTTTATATCAATCGTTTTAGTGAATGTGAATAAAATAACCCAGATCATTTTTCATCTTCTGGTACATTTTCTTTCCAAGCTATTACATTCATTATTGCTGAAATTGGTGACCAAAAGAAATATAAAAATATCTCTTTGATTCCAAAGCCAGAATTCATTTATTCAACAAATATTTATTAATTGCTTCCTCCATGGACAGACACTATACTAGAAACTGGGAAGTATAAGAGAGGAATCAGATTCAGTGGTGCAAAGAGCAACTTACATGGGAAAGGGGCAAAATCCCAAGATTCCAGTGAGAGAACAGAAGCCGAGAGAACTGAAAACTGCTACCTCCTTCACTCCTCCAGCTGCAAGCTGGAGGAAGGGGACAGATTTCCTAAGCTGGGAAGAAGCTTAGATCTCTCTCTGGGGATCAACAGTTTTCCTGTGAACCCCTGAACATCTCTTACTCAGCTCTCAACAACAACACAGATCTATTAAGGGATATTTTGGATAGGACTTTGAAAGGAAGCTGTCTACAGGGAAACCCCCTGTCAAGATCTCATTCTCCCTAATATGTTCCTGGACTACTATATCAAGATAGTTAGCTAGAAATAGGGACCACAGATAGCTGGCAGAAAGAGGGGTCAAGGCTTTCCCCAGCCTTGGAACTCAAGACCTTGGTGGGATTTGTCAGAGGGGACAAGTGTTAGGGCATCCTGTTCACCCTCCTACCTAATTGATATACTTCCCACTCCTCCCTTGTTAATCCTAATACATTTATCAGTTAATCTAGAACTAGGTCTTGGTCAGTTATTAGTAGTAGTAAAGGGGACCAAAGGTTTGGGGAAATCACACCTCTCCCCAAATAGAGGGTTAACCTCTGGATCCCAGTGATCCAAACTACCTAATCCAAGGAACAACATCTCTCCTTGGTGAGAGTATAAACCCAGGGGTTTGAAGAGAACTGGCAGTGGTGTTCTGAGGAGACCAGAGGCAAAAGATTTCATCTATCCTCTTAAGAAGAAATTGGGTTATGGGGGGGGGGGGAACAGTAGGCCATCCAACTAGGGCTTTCCCTTCCCCTTCTTGTCCTCTACCTCACAGAACCATTCTCTGGGGAGATATATTCTGTCCCCCAGGGAGACAAGACTGGGTTACTTTCCCCAAAGGGAAGAGAAGGGAAGATCAATCTCTTCCCCCTCTCCATTCTCTCAACTGTCTTTCTCCTTTCCTCCATTTACTCTGTGTGTGTGTGTGTGTGTGTGTTTTCCCTTTCTGGCCATACATTACAGAAGGCAAAACCAGAACTAAACATTTTGTGCTCTGGAGTTTACATTCTACTTGAGGGAATGGGGCATATTCACAGATAAATAAATTAAAATTACTCACAGAATAAATAAGAAAGGATTATTTTGGGGTAGAGGGAAGGGGCACTAATAACTAGGGAATTGAGGCTTCACTTTGAAGAGAATGGATATTTGCAAATAACTGTTTGCACATTGCTTTCCCCATCAGATTGTGAGCTCCTTGAGGACAGGGATTCTTTTGCCTCCTTTCAGATCCTCGGTCCTTAGCACACTTTAGAGGTTTAATAAATGTTAATTGACTCACTGAATAGTGGGAGAGATCCCAGAAACCATCTGTACCAGACAATGTTCTTCTCTGTACTATCTCCAAAAAGCAGTCAACTAGCCTCTGTTTGAAGACTTCTAATAAGTTCTTAAATCCTTTATCACTCAGATTAAGTTTCAGTTCATTGTCATAAGCCCTGGCCTCCCATCACAGAATTGGAAGAAGCCTGGGAATCCATCTAGTTCAATGTGAGGAAAAGAGCAGCAGCATTCCCAGCAACCCTTGGTTGAAGATCCCTAGAGATAAATTCTCACTCCCTCTGGAGGGAGTGCTTTTCATTTGGGGGTAGGTCTAGTTATTGAGAAATTTTTCTTGACATAACCCACAGTTGCCTCTTGTATTCAAGGCTCATGGTTATACCCTCTGAGACCATATAGAACAAGTTGGATATACGTTCATATTTGTTCAATTGTTTCGGTCATGTCCAACTCTTTGTGACCTCTTTTGAGGTTTTCTTGGCGGAGCTACTGGAGCAATTTGCCATTTCCTTCTCCAGCTCATTTGACAGATGAAGAAACTGTGGCAAACAGGGTCAAGGGACTTGCTTAGGGTCACACAGCTAGTAAGAGTCAGGTCTTCCTGATTCCATGCCTGGCTCTCTATCCTGTATATAACACCTATCTACCCACCTATCTTCCATATGATATCTGCAAAAATTTGAAGACAATGGTTATATTCTTAGTAAGTCCCTTCTACTTAAGGCTAATGCTCTCAGTTCCTTCAACTGATTCTTTGTATGATATGATCCCAAAGCCCTTTGCCATTCTAGTTATTCTCCTCTAACACGAATCAGCTTTTTAATGTCCTTCCTAAAATATAGCATCAGAATTGAGTATAATACCCAGATGTAGTCTGATCAAGGTAAAGTAGAATAGTCCTTATCACCTCCCTAGTTCCTGAGAGAGACAAAGGTCTCTCTTAATTCAGTCTAAGATACATTTAATATTTTTGGTTGCCATTTCACTCCGTTGACTTATATTGAGGTTGCTGTACACCCCCTCCCCCTTTATAGATGAATTGTCACTTAGACACATATCCTTAGCTTTATTACATAAAAAATTGGTTTTTTGAATACATATATGACTTAAATCTTTTTTTTTTTTTAAATCAACCCTTACCTTCTGCCTTAGAATCAGTAAAATCAAGAGAGGTAAGGGCTTGGCAATGGAGATTAAATGACTTTCCCAAGGTCATACAGCTGGGAAGTATTTCAACCAGATTTCAACCCAGGAACTCCTATCTCTAGGCAGGGCTCCCAATTCACTGAGCCACTTAGTTGGCTCCAAGACTTAATGTCTTAAATTGCTTGTCACATAATTATTATGTAAGTGGCAGACACTTCTGTGATTCTCTGTACTGAAAAAACCCTGGTAATGCCCCTTTAAAGGATGGAGAGCTTGAGGCACTGGGTGGAAACTCCTAAACTGGTTGTTGTACTATGGATGAAGAATTAGATTAGTTCAATAGCTTACATTTATGCAGCACATCAAAATTTGCCAAGGAACCCTATATCTCTCATCATGTTTGAGCCTCATAACAGCCCTGAGGGAGGTTATATATATATATATATATATATATATATATATATATATATATATATATTATTATAACTCTATTTTTATTCTCTCCATTTTAGAAATGAGTAAAAATTAGTTCAACTAGGTTAAGTGACTTCCTCAACACCACACAGCTAATAAATTATCTCAGGTGGGATTTGAATCCAGGTCTCCCTGACTCCAGGTCTAGCACTCTGTACCATGTTACTTATCTGTTGAGAGGAAGAACAAGAGAGTTGGATATATCTTCTCTTTAGCAAAGCAATGAAGCTTTAGTATGTTGGGGAGTGAGTCTTGTGTGCTTTTGTGGTTTTCCATTCACATGAGTTTGTGTTTGTCTGCATTGTGTTTGCTCCTCGAAAGTAGTATGTATCATGCTGTGATCAAGCTACTGAAATATTAGGCATGGAAAACACCAAAGGATTGGGCAACGAGTATTCTGTGTTCAAGGTCAACAAGAACTTTGCTTTTCACATTACCTTCTGAATCTTTCCTTATTCTCTCTAGTGCACCTGAACCCAAAGCTATGCAACTCTCTGTATTCCCAGTTACTAATACTCTGCCTTGCACATAGTAGGCGCTCAATAAATGCTTGGATTAAGTTGAATTGAACTCTCACTTCGGGAAAATTTTTCTACATTTGTTCATTTTCTTTCTTGTGCTCTTTCCTTCTCTTTATTATAGCTGTGCTTCAAAGAAACAACGTCAATCATAGTGAGAAGTAGGGCTCTAAGAGAGGAATATGCAAGGAGGATACTTGGAACAGAGGTAAACTGATGAAGAAGTGACTTGAGAAATGGGACATCGTCTGGGGCTCACAGACCTGTATAGGAAGCCTCAATGGATTGCAGTGAGAACAGCTGGGAATATCCCAAGGTCACTGAGTGCCTCGTGGGAGAGGCACTGAAAGAAGGAGGAGGTACTACCTTCAATACCCCCATTACATAGTTTTGTATGAGCATAGCTCTGTGCCCAATTATAGGGTAACAACTACATTCATTCATCTTCAGTTGGTAATCAACAGATACTCCCAAAGTGACCCAAATCAGATTTTTATCTATCTAAATGACCAGCTCAACGCTAGTAACTCCTTAGTCTTCCTACCCCAAGACCACCTTCTAAGTTTAGCCTTTTGCACACATATACACATTTACGCACACTCTTCAAACACTTTCCTCCTTCCAATCTGGCATGCTCCTTAAGAGGCATTATTATGTGTGCTGCCTCTGGTAACCCCAAAGCTATAGAACTATAGCAAACACTTCCAAATGGCTCAGAGAGTTGTCTGGACTTGAGGATAAGAGGTCATTTTTTCCGAATTACAGAATATTTGAGAGTAGTTTGAGACCTCTGAGGTCATCTCTTCCAATCTGTTTGGGGGCAAGAACCACCTCTAGAAGATCTTCACCAAAATGGCCATTCATCTTCAGGTGGAATCAACTCCTGTGGAAACACAGGATCACACAGCCTGCCAACTGCTCCTGCCAGTGCTCCAACCTCAGCTTTTAAAGACCAAGAAAAAAAAAGCTGGTTGCCCAAATCCTTGCCATGGTCAAATCATTCAGAATCAGAAATTGATGAGATTTTGTTAGTGGAAATGACATAAAAGAAGAAGCATTTACATCTGCTTTGCCACTGCACCCCAAGGACCTGCACCCATGGAACCTTTCCGCCTGATTTGTGATGGAAGTCTTCCATATATTTTATCTCCCCCATTAGGACGTGAGCTCCTTGAAAGCAGGGATTATATTCATGTTCCTAGTGCTCCATACAATGTGTTACATATAGGAAATTTTTTTTTTTTTAAATAACCCTTACCTTCCGTCTTGGAGTCAATACTGTGTATTGGCTCCAAGGCAGAAGAGTGGTAAGGGTAGGCAATGGGGGTCAAGTGACTTGCCCAGGGTCACACAGCTGGGAAGTGTCTGAGGCCAGATTTGAACCTAGGACCTCCCGTCTCTAGGGCTAGCTCTCAATTCACTGAGCTACCCAGCTTCCCCCATATAGGAAATTCTTAATAAATATTTCACTTACTTATTCATTCATTCAAGATCTCCAGCACATTCCTTATAGGCAGCCAGTAAGACTTGTAATCAAGGTCTGAATTCAAATATGCCCTTTGATACTTACTTGCTATGTGACCCTGGGCAAGTCACCTGACCTCTGTTTGCCTCAGTTACCTCAACTGTAATATGAGGATAATAATAGCACAGTGCTTGGCATATAGTAGGTCCTCAAGAAATATTTATTGACTGACTGATTGACTGTCTGCTAGCCTCCCTCCAGAAAGATTAGTAGTCCCCTCTGCTTTAAAAAAAATGTTTAATCTTTCTTTCCTCTTTGAAATGTGACTTCAGATTTTTCCTTTAAAATGATTATTTTGACTGATAAATATTAAAAATACAATTATTTTCATTTACAAAGAACAGAAAGAGGATTGTACATGAAATTATGAATCTCCATTCAATACCTACATTTAAAAAATAACATAATAATTTTACTACAGTAATTAAATTAAAAATACAGTAGTTTGAATAAAAAAATGAATTAGGAAAAAAAATAAAAATAAAAAAATACAGTAGTTTGACAACTATCTTACTGATCTAATTCCGAGCTCCCTTCTGCTCTTTCTTATGTAATTTTCAAATGTTTCCTTGATCTTCTTTGTTTCTTTTTATTTTTACTTGACATCATGATCGTTTCCCTCTCCCCCTATTACTTTCCTCCTCACAATCTTCCCTTGTAACAAATAAGAATAGTAAGCAAAACCAAACCAAACCATACATTGGCCATGTTTGATAATGCGTGCTTCACTCCTTATCTGAAGTCTGTCACTTTTCTCTCATCCTTGGTCTTCTGAGTTGTGACTCTTCATTGCAATGATCAAAGTCTTTTAACTCTGTATCAGTTAATATAGGTCTTTCCAGGTTTGTCTGAAAGCATCCTTTTGGCCACTTCTTTTAATGTAATGATATTCTATTACCTTCATATATTGTAATATATTCAGACTTTCTATGATTGATGGATCTTCCACTTTGTTTTCAGTTTTTTGCTTGAACAAAAAGAATGCCTGTATTTTTGTATAAATGGATATTTTCCTTCTTTCTTTGACCTCCTTGAGAAATATGCCAAATAATGTTATTTCTTCCTTTGCCAATTGATTAGTAATGTTCATTTCCCTTCTATTAGTGACCTGGATTTTTTTTTCCATGTTTGCTAATAGCCTACATTTCTCTTTTGAGCTCTTGCCCCTGGTTTCTGTTTTTCTTGATCTATCCATGTTCAGACCACCCCAAACCCCCTCCTCTCCATTCCTAGTCAAAGTGCAATAGACCTCTGGTTCTTCTGGAACACCCCTAGACAGAGCCCTCTCAGGACTTTATGCATCCTGGAGCATCCCAGCTTAGCACTGTGGGCTTCTCACCTCCCTGGAGCATCCCTGGTCAGAATCATAGTAGTTTTCAAGGGCTGTTTACCTCAGAATGTGCTGACTTTTTTTTGCATGGCCTCTCTCCTCATGCCCACTGATTTCTGGCTGTTATCCTGTACCATCTTGTGCTTGATGGAAGAGCTTACCATTGTTTCTTTTTAGATTCTATGATATTTATTCAATCTAGTCCTCCTTTTAGATCTTTGATAACAGATAAATGGAAGAACTGGGTTCCTTCATGACTTACCTTTTAGGCTGCCATTTTTACTGGAAGTCAATTTTCTGTTCTTTCAAATAGCACTTATTCTCCTTGATAACCTGGCGAGTTGGTCTTTAGCTTGGTAACTTTGTCTTCTAAGACAGACACCAACTTGTACTTTGTGTATACAGAGAAGTTCCTTGGTCCTCAAAGGAAAGCAAATACTACATACTCTGCAGATCCTGGCAATATTCTTCTTTCCACCCTCTACCCCTTTTCCTTACTTACCTGAAGCCAGATCCTCAGTCCTTTGTTATCTTTTTGGTAGTTCTCTTGGCTAAACCTTGTGGCTTACTATTATAGTAAGCTGCTAGTTTTTTTGTATGAAAAGATCAACAACTGAAGGCTTGTGAGGGACATGTGATTTATTTAGGATGGGAGTTCCCAACCTGCCCAATGGCAGGATGAAGTAATCCTCTCATCTGATTTTGTCAGGTAGTACATTCCTGTTATAAACTAATCAAAGAAAAGCTCTCCAGCTATCCAGACATAAAAACCCATATCTAATAGGATCCATTTATCTCTTAGCTCCTTGTTGCTATTCTCCTTATATCTTTTGATATTTAATGGGTCACTTGGCTTTTTTTTAACTGGGTCACAAACACTGCCCAGAGGTAACCTCCCCCCCCCCCCACATCCTCTGACTTCTTTCCTCTACTAATGAATATATCAATAAAACCACCCAATAATCCAAGCCAAGTATATCCCTAATGTCTCACTGCACCAGAGATCTTCTTGTTTCCTCCTCAATGCAACATAATAAACAAACATTTATTAAGCATCTACTATGTGCAAAGCATTTGTTTTAGGCACTGGAGGTATACAAAGACGAATTCCCTGTTCTCAAGGAACTTTCTTACTCTAATAGGAAGAATAAGGCAGATGCAATAATATCTTTGATAACTTGGCAAAACACTCTATGCAAAGGAAGACAAGAAAAATGCTAAATGCAATTTGAGAGAACAAAGAAATCACTTGGGGAGGGAAGGATGATAATGGTATATGAGAAAGAAGTGGTCTCTAATTAAATCCAATATGTATTTCTTTTTGTTCCAGGCTCTGCATACAGAGGAACAGTTTTTGCCCTTAGAGATTTTACATTCTATTGGTAGGAAGAGGAAACCGTTGCACAGCTAAGTAAATACAAAATATATGCAAGAGTAAATTCAGAATACTGGGCCTTGAGTCAGGAAGACTTGAGTTCAAATCTAGACTTAGATATGTACTAGCTGTGTGGTCTGGGGCAAGCCATTTAATGTCTATTTGCCTAGGAGGCAGCTAACGTGATACTATAGTGCACAGAATACTGGACCAATAGTCAGGAAGATCAGAGTTCAAAAGTGGCCTCAGATACTTCCTAGCTCTGTGACCCTTGGCCAGTCACTCAATCTCTGTATATGTCAGTTTCCTAATTTGTAAAATGGCACCTACCTTCCAGGGTTGTTGTAAGGATTAAATGAGATGATATTTGCAAACCTTTATGTGCTATCTAAATGCTAGCTATTATATAAATCTCCCCCACTCCCATTTAAGGGAGGAATCAATCGATCAACAAATATTTATTAAGTAGAATTAACTGAAAGGTATAAGAAATATAAGACCCCATTGTAATTACTGCTTGTCAACTAAAAAAAGGAGCTGGTTTATTACAGAGAAACATCTTTTCAAGGCAAAATCATATAAAGGTTAAAATCATATAAAGTTCCTTGGAAGAAACAACAGAAATAATTTTGTTGAATAGGCTTTTATTTATTTATATCACGTGAAGCTTACATTAGGATAGTGTAGGTTTGCTCTAGGTGTTGGTTATTATTGTAAGATTTAGAATTGATTTGACTAAATATATGAATTAAAATAATTGAATTGTGGTTGCCATTTATAAAATTAACTTCTTAAGTCAAAATAGCTTAGTAGCTTTTAACAATTTAATATAATTTAAATATAGCAAAAGAAGAGAAATGTAGGAAAGAAGTAGAAAATACTTCCTAACTAAATACTCCATAATTGCTGTCCAAAGGAGTCCACTTCACCACCTGGCAAGTTCTCCCTCAAGTTCGGATCTCCATGTGGAGTCTCCATAGTTTCTTCAGCCAGGAGTCTTGGTGTTGTCTTCAGAAAGGGTTCCACCAATGCAAGCCTCTTCCTTTGGTTCCAGTCACTCACCCAGCAAACCTATTCAGTGCAGAAAGCTTCAGCTCAGCACATATCCAAGAGAAAAGTCTCTCCCCAAAAGCCTAGGAATCCATTGCTCCTCCAGGAGAGTCTCCTTGATGCAGAGCCAAGGAATGACTCTCTCAATCTTTTCTGTCTTGCCTTTTATAGTCCTTTTTCCTTGTCACCTCCTGTCTCTCTCCCACTTAATGGGAACCAATCACAGCCTCCCAATTTGGCTAGCACTGGCCAAGGAGAGGCAATGCTTGTGGTCTTTCTAGTAAGTGACTTGTGAACTCTTACCTAGTGACCTACCAAGTGCTAAGTAGAGGCACTTCAAATTCTTGATTGATTCAATTAAAGGCTGCTGATTGATCACATTAAAAATAAACAAAGAGAGTTCAATTTTCTCTTCCATGATCATAATGGATATGTCTATATCTATATCCATATGTGTCTATATTAAAAAATATAAAAATCACAAAATCCAGATGGAAGAAGAGTTCCCTGGAGATGGTAAGGTTCTCCAAGTTCTCCCAGGTAAGGTCCTGTTAGCAGATGGCATTGGGTTGATTTCCTCAAGCTTGGAACTGCAAAGAACCTCTAAAAGAATCTAAAATGATTCAAAATTCTGTCTCAGACATCTATTAGCAGTGTGACTTGAAGCAAGTCACTTACCTCATCTTAACCAATTTCTTCTTCAGTAAAATGGGGATAAAAGTAACACTTTAGAGGGTTGTTGAGAGGATCAAAGACATAATCTATATAAATTACTTTGATTTTGTAGGGCACCATGTAAATATTAGCCATTATGATTTATAAAGCATTTTGCAAACCTTAGAGTGTTAACTTTAGTTGTTGTTATTAGAATAATCTGCACATGAAAAATTGAACAAAAAATACCTGTTTTTCAGGCTGTGATGTAGATAGCCCATGGAATTGGTTGACCAGTATACAATGCTCAGACAGTCATTCTGACTGGACAATGAAATGGGCTCAGGAGGAGAAGAGTGAACTGTCACCTCTGGGAAATTGCATGATGCTTTTAATGACCTCCAAGCTGCTCTCTGCCAACAAAATAAATCTTTTTACCATCAAACATAGAAACGTAGAATATCAGTAATCTTCCAGTGATGCTGTATGACTGTGAATCATGGAATATATAACTCTAAAGAAATAAAGGATTAAAGTTTTAAGTCACCCAAAGAACAGTAGAACTGTACATGATAGGTGTGAGAAGATGGCAACATATTACTAATGAATAATTATGCTAGAGAAGTCTTTTTTAGTAATATTCTCAGACATATGTATGGAGGAGAAAAGGAAATGGGCTAGTCATGATGAGACTATTCAGTGAGAATGAGGGACAACTGGCAAGCAGCCCAAATATTCTATTAACTTGGTCTTTGGAATTTATGCTAGGTTGAGATATTTAGAAGAAGATCACTATCATGTTGCATGGATTGCAACCTGCCTCAGTTATGGAAAATTTTTGGAAGACAGGAACAAGAAAGGAACAGAATGAGAAGGAGTAGACAGGTTGCAGTCTAAATTGGAGAGCATACCTACATTGTTGATATCACCAACTAGTCAAAGTGTTGAATCGGTATAAATGAAGAGATTATATGCAGATTATTGTTTTGTCCATTAGTTAATTAGTCATATCCAACTCTTTGTGACCCCATTTGGAGTTTTCTTGGCAAAGATATTGGAGTGGCTTGCCATTTCCTTTTTCAGCTCATTTTTGTAGATGAGGAAAATGAGGCAAACAGGGTGAAGTGATTTGTTCGAGGTCACACAGTTTGTGCTTGAGGAGGTATTTGAATTCAAGTCCTGATTCCAGGGCTGATAATCTATTCATTTTGCCCCATAGCTGCCCTTGTGTTGGTAACCTATGTATTAAATTGAGATTTGAATAGAGGTTTTGAACAACTAGCATGAGGAGTGTCAGAATCTATTAGAGATGAATAAAAGACACATCATATATTACTGTATTATGCTATTATTCACTTTTCTATCTTTTTCATTTTATGGGTGAGTTTATCTCATTCTAGTTATGATTACTATTTGTGTATTTCCCTCCATTTTATTTCCCCCTTTTCTTCTTCTCTCTTTTTAGTCTTTCCCTGTTCATAGATATTTTGTTTTTGATAACCACTTTACCCAATTCATCCTTTTTGTCCACCTTCCCCCACTTATTTACCCTACTATCCTACTTCCATATAGGTTGATTTCTATAACTGACTGAGTGTGTGTGTTACTCCCCCTTTGAGCTAGTTCTGATGATCGTAAGAGTCAATCACAACTGCCCTTACATCTTCTCTTCCACTGTATTTGCCACTTATGGGCCTCTTAATGATAGTTTACCCCCTTCTGTCTCTCCTTTTCTCCCCATTTCTTTCTCTTTCCCATCCCTCCTTTTTATATCAACCCATCAAATTTAACTTCCTTCCTTATTTCTATGTATACTATCTTTCATTGCTCTAATAGCAATATAATTTTAAGTATCTTAATACTTTAGGTAACTTGCATACCTTGCCACTCTCAAGTATCATAGATATCTTAACTATTTCAATTATCCCCTTCCCAGTTATGAATATACTTGGTTCAATCTTATAAAATACCCTTAAGTTTTCACTTTACCTTTTTGTGATTCTCTTGAAGGTCAAATTTGCTCATCAGATTTTCTTTTCAGGTCTGTTTTTTTTGTTTGTTTGTTTGTTTGTTTTTTTTACTCAGGAAAGTCTAAAATTCTTCTATTTCATTAAATGTCAGTTTTTTCCCTTTGTGAATTATGTTCATTTTTGCTGGGCATGTAAATGCTAGATTGTAGTTCTAGATCCTTTGCCTTTCAGAATATCACATTCCATGCCTTCTGGTCCTTTAATGTAGAAGCTTTTAGGTCCTGTGTAATCTTGACTGTGGCTCTTGATTTTTAAATTGTTTCCTTTTGGCAACCTCTAGTACATTTTCCTTGGCCTGGGAGTTCTGGAATTTGGCTACAATAGTACTGGGATATTTTATTTGGGGGTCTCTTTCCAGATGTGATTGGTGTATTCTCTGTATTTCTGTTTTTCCCTCTTGTTTGAGGATATCAGGAGAGTTTTCCCTGTTGATACCTTGTAATTTGGTGTCCAGGCTCCTTTTTTCGATCACGACTTTCAGGTATTCCAATGATTCTTAGATGATCACTTCTGGATCTATTTTTCCAGGCCAGTCATTTTTCCATTGAAGTATTTTAGACTTTCTTCTGTTTTTTCAATTTTTCAGTTTTGTTTTATTGTTTCCTGCTGTCTTATGGTTTCATTAGTTTTTATATATTTAATTCTAATTTTTAGAGAGTTATTTTCTTCCTTGACTTATTGTGTTTTCCATTTGGCTAATCCTACTCCTTAAAGAGTTGTTTTCTTCAGTGTGTTTTTTCTGCCTCCATTTTCATTTGGTTGATTCAATTCCTTAGGGAGTGAATCCCTGCCCACCATTCCAGTTATTGAGTTTTCCCATCAATTCACTTATTATTTGGCTTTTCAACTTCTTTTCAAGTTCTTCTAATGATTATTTTGAGGTCTGACATTCTTTCATACTTTCTTTTGAGGCTTCCCATGTTTTCTTTTTGGCATTCTTGTCCTTTTCTGAGTTAATATTTTGGTCTTTCCTGTCACTAAAGTAACTTTTTAAGGACAGTATTTTATTTTTGACTTTTGCTCATGTTTCTAGTTGTTTTTCCCCTCCTTGCCTTATCTATTCCTTGAAGTTTTTCTGTTTTGGGGAGAGAAGGCTCACTGCCCCAAGTTTGCAGAGTTCTCTTCTCTGGGACTTGGGGTAGGATTGGCTACCCTTGTTCCTCATTCTGTGTCTGTTGAGAATGTGGCTCTGCTGATTTACTCTGATAAAGTTTATAAATTTTTTGGTCCAGCTATATATTCAGCACTCTGTCATATCAACTCCCCTGTTGCTTTGTGGGCTGATCTGGTCCCTACTCTGCTACTTCCTTGCCCCTGCCCAGTGGTCCCTCAGACTATATGGTAACATAAAAGGGAAATAAGATAATTACACTCATAACTTTTCTTGGTTTAATTCTATTTTAATTTGTTTGTGGTTTCATTTCATTTTTGTCCAACTATTTGTGACCTCATTTGGAGTTTTCTTGGAAAAGATCCTGGAATGGTTTGCCATTTCCTTCTCTAACTCATTTTGCAAATGAGGAAAATGAGGTAAATAGGATTAAGAGACTTGTCCAGGGTCACACAGCTAAGATGTATTTAAAGTTTTAAAGTTAGGAAGATAAGTGTTCCTGAGGCCAGACCCAGCACTCTATTCACTAAGTCACTTGGCATTTGTTTACCTAGACAGTAAGTTTATCAGTTTGCTGCCTACATGACCCTGGGAAAGTCATTTTGCTTCTATGTCTCAGTTTCCTACATGTTTAAAGCAAGAAGGTTGGATTAGACTGTGTCTAAAGCTATGCTTTTAGTTCTTTAAATCTATTATGGTATTTCTCTAGATTTTTTTTATCTTAGTTTTCAGGTGCTCTAGAAAAGTCTGTGTCCTTCTTGGTTCGTATCCTTCCAGGTACCAAGTTTCTTGTCTCTTATGGAAGTATCTAATTTTGCAAGCCATCTGACCTTGAAACCTTGTGAAGATTCTGTTCCACCTGGAAGTAAGCATCAAATCCTTGGGGATTTTTTCAAAACTCTGGGTAGGTGTTGGATTCTGGTGATTCACAAAGGGATCAGGAAATTGAGTAATTTAATGAATCTTGGTAGAACCTCACAGTAAGGATCTGACTAATTAGGTGGAGTCCTGTCTGGAGTGTGAATGCTTGGAATGAGGCCAGTGGTAAATGGAGACAGTTATAATTATAAATCAGGGCTAGGCAGAATATTCCCCTTTTCTTTTTAATTATTGGGGCAATTTTCCCCAGGAGATATTTCTCAGGCTGGTTCAACGTGATGCCAAAGCATTTTGTGCACTCAGTAAAGGATTCAGTCAGTCTTACAAATACAACAACAGCAACACTCATATTATGTTTTTGGTTTTATAAAAGCAATTCCCTCACAGTTGTATAAGGTCAGTCAAGAAATTCTGGGTCAGTGAAACTAAATCCTCTCTTGCAACAATTTAAGCCTGTATCTTCTCTGTGTATCCTTTATATATAAGTAAAATATCTGTTTATGAATCAATTGTGTCTGACTCTTAGGGACCCTACTGAGATTTTCTTGGCAAAGATACTGAAGTGGTATGCTATTTCTTTCCACAGCTCATTTTACAATTAAGGAAACTGAGGCAAAGCAGAATTTAAATGGCTTGTCCAGCGTTGCACAGCTAGTGTCTGAGGCTGGATTTGAACTCAAGAAGATGTGTCTTCCTGACTCCAGGCTGGGCACTCTATCCACTGCTCCACCTAGCTGCTGCTCCCCAATTGTAATTACTCTTCATTTATTTGAGAAGCAGCTGGAATAAAATTTCGGATTGGAAATTTAGGAAGGTCTGGTTACAAGTTCCACTTCTAGTCAATAGTCAAGAAACATTTGTTAAGTGTCTGCTATTTGCCAGGCATTGAGCTAAGAAATAGAAATAAGAAAGCTATTCCCTGCCCTCAAAGAGCTTATAGTCTAATGGAGAAAGACTCTACCAGAAAGAAAACTGAAAAGGGAGAGGAGGGATGGCCAGAGGGTAGAGGTGTGGCTTGATGTTCTTGGAGTCAAAAATAGGCTGAGCTGTGGGTGGGAAATGAAGAGTTATTTGGGAAATGCTGAGGCCTCTTGGAAGAGAGACTTTGAGAGGAGTCTCTGGTCCTCCAGGCAGAGCTTCAAAGCTGAATCAGTCTTAATGATGATGCATGAGGTTATCCTGGAGGAAGCAAGAAACCTGGTACTTACTGGTTGTGTGACCCATAGACATATTATTTAACCTCTTTATTATTTATTATTATTATTTAAGCCTAATGCAGCTCTAAGAGCATTATAGATAAAGGAGTAGGTTCTTGGCATTATTTGAAACCCATAAATCACTCTTTGGGCCAGTAGGTAGCACAGTGGATAGAATGTTGGGCTTGGAGCCAGGAAGACTCATCTTTCTGAGTTTAAATCTGGACTCCGACATTTACTAGCTGTGTGACTCTGGTCGAGTCATTTAACCCTGTTTGCCTCAGTTTATTCATCTGCAAAATGAGCTGGAGAAGGAAATGGCAAACCACTCCAGTATCTCTGCCAAGAAAACCCCAAAGAGTCAGACACAGCTGAATAATTTCACTCATAACGTAGATTTTTTTTTTCCCATGACAAATCACCCTGGCTTCCCTTTAACTTGTGCCAAAGCTTAAGTGGGTTGGTTCAACCAGCTCTTTATCCAATGGCTCTAACATCTGGGAGAGGGGGTGGATGGGGAGAGGGCTCACTTCCTCCCTGTGACAGCTCTCTGTCCTACATTGCACACATCTCATCACCCTCCTCCACAAATGTCATGTGCCCCGGCTACCTGGCTGCCCCAATGCCCTTTGCCAGCCTTATGCCTAAGAAATCCACTCGCCACTCCCTTCCTTCCTCCTTCTCACACTTCCTGGCAGCTGAGGATTCAGGGATAGGAGAATCACCAAGTGTCAGAGGAGGGGAGGTTTTCCCTTTTCTGGCATCACTGCGTCCAGGCTCACTACATGCCTTTTAGGGTAGCTCCCTGGAATCAGCAGCAATGTCAAGAGACACCAAGGCATTTCTGAGACCCTCTAGGGGCCCTCCCCTCCCCCAAATGGCCCCCCAGAACTGAATTTATCCTCAATATCAGAATGGCTCGTTACAACCCACACAATCCTATTTGTAATCCATTTCTTATTTTTAGTAGCTCTTCCCTGGGTCCTCTGGGGTGTTCTCCATATGCTTTTAAAAAAGCACAGGCTGCAATTTGCCTTTACATTAAAGTCTTTGATATTGAACCAGAGACAGCGAAGATTTTCTTTCTAGGTCTTGTCACAGTAGGCACCATGGATCTATCACTAGCTGCTTGTCCTGAGAAATGGGGAGCCTGGCTTGGCCCTCGCTCCTCAGTGTGGCTCTTATTGGGTCTGGAGGATATTTGAGGCTCGGGTTTGTTTTTTCCTGATTCAACCAATAAATATATATTTGGGGAAAGGGACTGGAGCTGTGATTTCATTGAAGAAGGATCTCCTCGATGAGAGGATAACTCGACTAATGGAGGTAGATTTGGCACCTTTTCTGCAATATGTAATTTTAGAGAGTTCACACTAGGGCACTGAGAGATTCAGTGACTTGCCAGGGGTCACATAACACATGTCAGAGGCAGGATTTGAACCCCAGATCGCTCTGCCTCTAAGGGGAGCTTTCTATACACTGTACCCTCTTGATATAGTGATATGTGTGTGAATGTGCGTATATATGCATATGTATATATAATTGTATATGTATATATGACATATACGCTTATTCACACACATGCATATATATGCATTTTGTATACACGTGGGTATTTTTATATGTTATTGTTGAGTCATTTCAGTCATATCTGACTCTTTGTGCCCCTATTTGGGGTTTTCTTGGCAAAGACCCTGCAATGGTTTGCCATTTCCTTCTGCAGTTCATTTTACAGATGGGGAAACTGAGGCAAACAGCATTAAGTAACTTGCCCAGGGTCACCCAGCTAGTAAGTGTCAGAGACCACATTTGAACTCTATACCTCCTGGCTGGTGCATATTTGCACACTCTCTCTGTCTCTGTCTCTGTCTCTGTCTCTCTCTCTGTCTCTCTCTCTATATACATATATATATATATGTATGTATGTAAACACACACATAGAATTTTATCTGTAAGTATACACATGTGCCTTGCATGTATAGAATGCATTCCATATGTGTATACGAACACACGTGTATTATACATGTATGCGTGCAGAGACTGTATAAGAATGTACACCCATATCCACAGAGTCCTCCGAGTCTTGGTCCAGTTTTAGGCTACTGAACTTGAAGGAACTTTAAAACTGTGCCAAGACTTTTGGGGCACCCTGTAAGTTCATGTGCATTTGCTTATGTTTATTTATATAAATATAGAAAGGTAGATGATAGGCAATATAGATAGACAAATGGCATGGAGAGATGGATATTATAATGTCCAGTGTTATTTAAACATTTAAAGGTTTTTTTAAAACAAGCTTTTTAATGTGGTTTACAGCAGAGTAAAATCCATAGTTGAGTTCATTTATGACTCAGCAAATTAGGATGATTCCTGCTGGGTTTTGGTTCAGATTTTAATTCATTTTGGGGTTCTACATGAACAAAATATAAGAATTAACTGGAGGAAGTGGGCAACTAGGTGGCTCAGTGGATTGAAAGCCAGGCCTGGAGAGGCAAGGTCCTGGGTTCAAATTTGACTTGACTTCCTAGCTGGGTGACCCTGGGCAAGTCACTTAACCCCCATTGCCTAGCCCTTACCATTCTTCTGTCTTGGAACTAATACAAAGTATTGATTCTAATTCGGAAGGTAAGGTATTTTTTTTTTTAAGAATTAACTGGAAAAAATGAAGAAAAAACAAAAAACATAAGCTCTGTAAACCGAGAGGATATTTCCCCCCCTCTGACTCCAAAATTTCATTTGAACAGAGGTGGCTCCTCCTGGAGTCACTAACAGGTTTTGCTTCCTTTGTGTGCCAGAGTGGGCACGAGAGGGACCCAGCATTGGCATTTCCCACACATCTCACAAACCCTGGTGCAAAGTTCCATTCTCTTTCCCCCTCTGGAAGACCCGTGGGCTCTGAGATCTGCAATTTGCCGGGAGGTTGTAGAAGCGGAATAATAAAGATGAGCAGCAGATGGACCTTAACTATGTGGAAAATAACGTGGGAATTTTTAGCTGCTGCTCAGTTGGGATCAGAGGCAGGTGTCTGTTAGCTTACTTTGCATACCAGTTTAGTGCTTCACGGTGCACATATGGGCTTGTAATGAGCCCGAGTTCTCCTCTAGCTTGGGCGGGGGGTGAGTGTGCCAATGGGATGAGGGGAGAGGAGAAGTATGCCTTGGACATCCCTTTATGTTTTCTCACAAAATCAAATGTGTGTAACTCTGCTTCCACCCAAGCCTGGGGCGGTTTTCTGGAAAGACAGCCCTGTGACTTGCTGGCTGGGTACCTTCTACCTATGTGCCAGGGAGATGGGAGGAGAAAGGAAAGGGGGGAAAATCCCCAATTGGTTGGACAAAAACACCTCCTTGGAGCAACTCTACATTTTATGCAAAGCTATTCCAGTGTCTGGAAAGAGGGGGAAAGAGAACATATCGAAAGGAGAGTCAGACAAGCTGCTGGCTCCTCTGCCCTCCTCTGCCCTCAGTGGTATGCTTGCCAGCTCTCTCCACATACACTTAAAGCTCTCGGACCCTGAAGCTGCACCGAGCATCATTGGGTAGTCCCTGAGAGGTGCAAAGAGGCTAAGAAGACCAAGGAGATGGAGAATGGAACCCAAGTAGAGTATCTATGGGTACTCTCTCTGGGGTTCAGCAGCTGCTGGCTTTACTATGGTGACAAGACTTTAAGAGCAGTTAGGAGGGGAGGTATACAGATATGTCCATGGGGATTTACCTACTTGTCTTCCCCATGACCATTCTTTGAGGACTCAGGCATTGGCATCCAACTTGTCCTTGGTAGTACTCTAAAGATTTCCTCATGTTGTTATCTGCCCTTCTTGGGACCTAAGGTCATTTTGGTCCTTCTATCTGCCCTACAGCTGGATCCTCCAAAAAGTGTTGTTGGTCGACTCTTCATGACCCTATTTGGGATTTTCTTGGCAAAGGGACTGGAGCGGTTTGCCCTTTCCTTTTCCAGTTTATTTTCCAGATGGGGAAACTGAGGCAAATAGGGTTAAGTGACTTGCTCAAGATCACAATTTGAATTCTTGACTCCAGACTTAGTATGGTCATGCTATCTAGGTGTCCCCCTAAATGTGGTATCTCCCTCTAATTAGAATGGGAATTTCTTGAGAGTAAGAATCACCTTTTATTTCTGTTCCTACCCTTAGCTCTTAGCTTAAGTGCTTTGCATATAATGAAAAACCAAAACTTTTCTAGTCCATTCTATAATATTTAAATCAATTTCAATAACTTCAAGTATTATATTTTATGAGATTTATTAGAAATAACTTAAAGTGGAAGAAATAAAAGAACAAAAGTAAAAAATTTTAAAATGACCATGTGAGTAAACTTCTTCTGCCTGGCTCTCACCCAACCTATACACCTGCCTTTCTAGGAGCAGAGAGAGCGAGGGAGGAGCTACATCAAAATATATCATCCCTACATTATTAGTATGTTAGCATAAAAATGCAAATGGGATGCCGGGAAAGAGTCCTGGGGAGCAAATTCCAATTACACAGTTCCAAAAAGAGCTAAATTTAATAACTGAGGATCTCTATTCAAAACTTGGCTTTGTAATTTATTATAAAACTCTAGACCTGTGTTAGTGAACCTATGGCACACGTGCTGGAATGTGCCAGAGGGGGCTGCTCCTCTCCCCCTCTCCATGTGCCCAAGGACATTTCTCACATGACCTGCCCCTCTGCCCAGCAGCCCAATGGGAGTGCTTCCTCCTTCCCCCACCTGGAGTAAAGGGGTGGCTCACATGGAACATGGGGGTGCAGTTTGGGTACTTGGTCTCTAAAAGGTTCACCATCATTGCTCTAGTCCCAGAGTCAGAAGACCTAAGTTCAGATATGCCCCAAACACTAACTAGCTGTTTGACCCTCAGCAAGATACCTCACCTATTATCTATTTGCAAGGTGATTTATAAATATTATCTTTAAAAATGTATTTTTTCCAATTATGTGTAAAAGCAATTCTTAACATTTAAAAAATTGAGTTCCAAATTATTTCCCTCCTTTCCAACCTCTCTCCATCACTCTCTTCCACCTCTCTCCTATCCCTGAGATGGTGAACAATCTGCTATAGATTTATAAATATTATCTTAAATATTTATCCTTACAACTACTTTGGGAAATACGTGCTGCTATTATTTCTATTTTACATATCAAGAAACTTGGACAGAAAATGATTTGCCCTAGGTCACACAGCTAGTAAGTGTCTGAGGCCAAATTGAACTCAGGTTTTCTTAATTATAAGTCCAATGTGTTATATATAGCTGTCTCATGATGATTCATGTTGTAGAAATAATGTATTAGATAATTTAAAATCTGTAACAAATTGGTGCTGGTGTTATCAATTGTAATAACTAGATACTCTTGTTCTTTTTCTCAAGTAAGGAGGTTTATTGGGGAAGATAGGACAGGATGGAAGATGAGGTGAGTGGGATAGGGTTATCCCTAATCTATAAGGAGGGTTAGGAGGATTTTGGGAAATGTCAGTCCAGACAGTCCAGACAGACACAAAAGTCTGTCACAGAGATGGGAAGACAATTGTTTAATCTTCTTTCTTCTTCCTTCAAACTCAAATCTCAAATATATGATTAGTTCTTCAGGTTCAACTATCACCATCAGCCACACAAAACCTTCTTGGCTTCCCCTCTCCAAAGCCCAGAGAGAGTTCTGTTCCACTGTGGGGTTAGCTTCTAACTTCCTCTTCCGGGGAACATTCCACCTGGAATGCCACTTTTTGATTGGCAGATGAGGTCCCTCACTTTCTGTTTTGCATGCATAAAATTCTCTCTTCCTTCATGCCTCTTCCATAAATCTAAAGAAAAAATAAAACAATCAGAAATTAAATGCTTTGAAAGTATAATGACCAAAATTGGAGATATGAGAAGATTCCTCCCTTTCCTTTCTTTTCTGCGGAGATAGGGGATTATAGATGTAGAACACTGAATTTAATGTTAGAATATCTAAATGTGTTGGTTAGTTTGGCTGACTTTTATTTCACTAGTTTAAAAATTATTATAAAAGATGGTTCTCTAGATGGGAAGAGGGGAGGAACATTCTGGGAAGTACTAAAATAAAATGAATTGATTTAAAATAAAACATTTTTAAGGTGATCAAGAAAGTTTCAAAGGGAGATCTTGAACAAAAGGCTTGGCCAGGGTGGAGATACCTCTGAACACTGCCAAGTCATTATGAGATTTTCTTTCCACAGGGAGGAAAGAGGATAGAACTAGGTGCCAGGGAGGAGCTCACTTGGGTTGTGACCATCAGAAAAATGTAGTAAGCACCACTTCTGGGAGCTTCTTATTTGAACTAATTATGCTTGCTAATTAAGTACTAAGCTTGATTGTTTTTATGCTCTTGAAAGAATTTAAGTGTTGTCAATTTGTAAATGAAACTTAAAAAGGCCAGGCTATTAATTATTATTTTCAATTGCTGCACTAACTAAATTTTGGTGCCCTGCAGCAAAACCCAAGCCTCTCAACTCTAGTTCTACATTCTATGATAACTTCAAGGGCTGGGTGAGTCTGTGATTGAAGCTGAGAAATTTCATTGTTACACATCCCAGACTCTCTGGAGTGATTCTTATTTGATGTTGAAAAACAGGAGGAAATGAGCAAGCAGCACAGCCCCACCCTATTTCTGACATACTTAGCCTCTCTATGAGAGTCCCCAAACTATAGTGAAAGTGGTAAATATTTATTGAGTATCTTCTCTGTGTCCACCCTCGTGCTAGATGCTTTGGGGAACATGGAGCCTACAATCTAGGTGGGCAAAGGAGGTTTTCATCTGTAAAACAACTGGAATGCTCTACAAGATGGTTACAAGTTGGGTCATATAGGATGAATTAAGAAGTGTCAAAAGAATTTGAAGAAATAATTCAATGTCTAGGAAAGAGTTCTGGGCTTAGAGCCCAAAGATTAGCTTTGTGAATATCTTCCTTTTACAGTCAAGGAAACGGAGTCTCAGAGAAATAAAATGACTTTCTCAAGGTCATAAATATTTATAATAATAGTTAGCATTTCTAAAACATTTAGGGGCAGCTAAGTGGATAGAGTCAAAAAGACCTGAATTCAAATCTCCTGAATTCAAACATCTGTGAACACAAGTCATTTCACCCTGTTTTGCCTCACTCTACTCATCTATCAAATGAGCTGGGGAAGGAAATGTCAAACCACTCCAATATCTTTGCCAAGAAAACCCAAATGGGGTGAAAAAGAGTTGGGTACAATTGAACAACAAGAAGTATAGTATTTTAATATTTACAAATCTCTTTACAAATCTTATCTTAGGTGATCTTCACAACAACTCTCAGAGATGGGTGCTATTATCACTCCTATTTTACAGTTGAGGAAACTGAGGCAGAGGTTAAGTGTCTTTTCCAGGGTCACAGGGCTAGTAAGTATCTGAGGCTGGTTTTGAATTCAGATCTTCCTGACTCCACTGAACCACTCACCTGCCTATAGTTAACAGTAAACAAGAAAATAGTAGAGTTTCCATTTTATCTATATAAAATGGGATAGAAAAGATTACTCTCACTAAGTTGTGTGAAATAAGAGATATGCCAAAGTGCTTTAAACTTAGGTAGCGTTAAATAGATAAGAACTATTATTATTATTACTATTATTACCAACAGACGAGTAAGAGGAGGCTTCATGAAGGTTGTGAGACTCAAGTTTGACTTTGAAGAATGGATCACTTTTTTTCTTTGATAAGGATCAGTGGAATAGACTTGGGATAAGTGACTGCAGCAAGACAGTCTATGATAAACCCAAAGATCCCAGGTTTGGGGACAAAAATCTACTATTTGTCAAAAACTGCTGGGAAAATTGGAAAACAGTATGGGAGAGATTAGGTTTAGATCAGCATTTCACATCCTACACCTACAAGATAAATTCAGAATGGGTGAATAACTTGAATATAAAGAAGGAAACTCTAAGTAAATTAGGTGAATGCAGAATAGCATACTTGTCATATCTTTGGGAAAGGAAAAATTTTAAGATCAAGCAGGAGTTAGAAAAAATTACAAAATGTAAAATGAGTAATTTTGATTATATTAAATTAAAAAAGTTTTGCACAAACAAAACCAATGCATACAAAATTAGAAGAGAAGCAACACATTGGGAAAAAATCTTTATAACAAAAATCTCTGACAAAGGTCTAATTACTCAAATTTATAATGAGCCAAATCAATTGTAAAAAAAAAAATCAAGCCATTCCTCAATTGGTAAATGGGCAAGGGATCTGAATAGGCAATTTTCAGACAATGAAATAAAAATGATTAATAAGCACATGAAAAAAGTGTTCTAAATTTCTTATAATCAGAGAGATACAAACCAAAACAACTCTGAGGTATCACCTCACACCTAGCAGATAGACTAACATGACAGCAAAGGAAAATAATGAATGTTGGAGGGGATGTGGCAAAATTGGGATATTAATGTGCTTCTGGTGGGGATCCAACCATTCTGGAGGGCAATTTAGAACTATGCCCAAAGGGCAATAAAAGGCTGTCTGCCCTTTGATCCAGCAATAGCACTGCTGGATTTGTACCTCAAAGAGATAATAAGGGAAAAGACTTGTACAAGAATATTCCTAACTGTGCTCTTTGTGGTGGCAAAAAATTGGAAAATGATGGATGCCCTCCAATTGGGGAAAGGCTGAACAAATTGTGGTATATGTTGGTGATGGGATACTATTGTGCTAAAAAGGAATAATAAAGTGGAGGAATTCCATGGAGACTGGAAAGACCTCCAGGAACTGATGCAGAGTGAAAGGAGCAGAACCAGGAGAATGTTATACACAGAGACTGATACACTGTAGTACAATGGAATGTAATGGACTTCTCCGTTAGTGGCAATGCAATGATCGAAAACAATTCTGAGGGATCTATGAGAAAGAACACTATCCACATTCAGAGGAAGAACTGTGGAGAGTAGAAACACAGAAGAAAAACAACTGCTTGATCACATAGGTTGATGGGGATATGATTGGGGATATTGACACTAAATGATCACTGTAGTGCAAACATCAATAATATGGAAATAGGTCTTGATCAAGGACATATGTAAAACCCAATGGAATTGCCTATCGGCTACAGGCTCTTTAAAATAATTTTTTGGTAGTTTAGCATTGCACTGAACAAATAAATTAACTAGGTAGAATTGTCATTTTTATTGTCTTGGTTTAGCCTACCAATGAGCAATTAATCTTTTTCCAATTGTTTATATCTGACTTTATTTATGTGAAAATTGTTTTGTAATTGTGTTCATATAGTTCCTGGATTTGTCTTGACAGGAAGACTTCCAGTATTTTATGTTGTCTACAGTTAATTTAAATGGAATTTTTCTTTCTTCCTCCTTGGCATGGTTGGTAATGTATGCTGATGCTGATGATTTATGTGGGTTATTTTATATTCTGTAACTGCTGAAGTTGTTCATTATTTCAAATAATTGTTTACTTGATTTTTTAGGATCCCCTAAGTATATCATCATACCATCTGCAAAGAATGATCATTTTCTTTCTCTATTGCCTAAGACCTTCAATTTCTTTTTCTTTTCTTATTGCTGTAGTTAACCTTTCTAGTATAATCGAATAATAGTGATGATAATGGATATCCTTACTTCATCCCTAATCTTATTGGGAAGGTTTCTAGCTTATTACATCTTATAAAGAACTCCATCAATTCCTAGGATTTCCAGTGTTTTTAATAGGAGTAAGTGTTTTATTTTGTCAAAAACCTTTTCTTCATCTATTGAGATAATCATATGGTTTTTGTTGTTTTTGTTATTTATATGGTCAATTATGCTGATAGCTTTCCTAATATTAACTGAGCCCTGTATTGTTAGTACAAATCCCACTTGTTCATAGTGTATCATTTTTGTGATCTATTTCTATAATCTCCTTGATATCATTTTATTTAAAAACTTTGCATCAATATTCATTGGGAAAGTTGGTCTATACTCTTCTTTTTTTCTTTTGATTTTTCCTGGTTTAGTACCAGCCATATTTATGTCATAAGAATAATTTAGTAGAACTCCTTTGCCTATTTTTCCAAATAGTTTATATAGTATTGAGAATAATTGATCCTTAAATGTTAAGTGCTATTTAAGTATTCTATTTTCTTTTCTGTTAATTTGGGCCATATATATATATATATATATTTTAAACCCTTACCTTCTGTCTTTGAATCAATACTGTGTATTGGTTCCAAGGCAGAAGAGTGGTAAGAGCTAGGCAGAGGGGGTCAAGTGACTTGCCCAGGGTCATACAGCTAGGAAGCGTCTAAGATCATATTTGAACCCAGGACCTCCTTTCTCTGGGCCTGGCTCTCATTCCACTGAGCTACCCAGCTACCCCTGGGCCACTTATATTTTTGTAAGTACTCATCCTTTCCATTTATATTCCCAGATTTGTTAGCATTTAATTAGGCAAAATAATTCCTAATAATTTAATTTCCTCTTCATTGATGATGAATTCATTCTTTTAATTTTTGATTCTAATAATTCAATTTTCCTCTTTCTTTTTTAAAGTCAAATCAACCAATAATTTATATATTTTATTGTCCCCTCTCCAATAAAACCAGCTCTTGGTTTTATTTATCGGTTCAATGGTTTTTTTACTTTCAACTTTATTAATGTCTCCTTTTATTTTCAGAATTTCCATTTTGGTGTTTAATTGGAGATTTTGCATTTATTCTTTTTCTGTTTTTTTTTTGTTATGTGCCCAATGTATTAACCTGTTCTTTGTCTATTTTTCTTTAAGTACTGCTTTAGCTGTGTCCCATAAATTTAAGTATTTGTCTCAGAGTTGTTATTCTCTTTAATGAAATGATTGCTTGTTTGATTTATTCTTTAACTCAGGCATTCTTTAATATTACATTATTTAGTTTATAATTAATTTTTAATCTGTCTCTTCATGGCTCCTTATTGAATATAATTTTATTGTATTATGCTTTGAAAAGGATGTACTTAACAGTTCTGTTTTCTACTTTTGGCTATGATACTTCTGTCATTTTACATGGTCAATTTTTGTGTAAATGTCATGTGCCACTGAGAAAATGGTATATTCCTTTCTATTTCCATTCAGTTTTTTCCAGAGATCTATTATATCTAACTTTCTAAAATTCTATTCATCTCCTTAGTTCCTTTCTTGTTTATTTTTTGGTTAGGCTTATCGAGTTCTGAGAGGGTAATGTTGAGGTCCCTCACTAGTACAGTTTTGCCATGTAAATTATTTATCCTGCAAATTATTTAACTTTTCCTTTATGAATTTGGATGCTATGCCATTTGGTGTATATGTTTAGCATTAATCTATAGTACCTTTAAGCAAAATCTAGTTTCCCCTTATATCTCTTTTAATTCGATCTATATTTGCTTTTGCTTTGTCTAAGATCATAATTGTTACCCTTGCTTTTTTTTTTTTACATCAACAGAAGCATAACAGATTTTGCTCCATCCCTTACCTTTACTCTATGTGCATCCTTCTCCTTCAAGCATGTTTCTTGTAAACAACATATTGTTGGATTCTGGCTTTCAATCCACTCTGTATTCTCTTCCATTTTATGGGTGAGTTCACCTAATTCATATTCACAGACATAATTCTGACTGGGTATTTTCCCCTCTATCCTATTCCCCATCCCCTTTTATCCCATCCCTTCTCAAGAGTCTGTTTTGCTTTTGAACATTGCCTCACCCAATCTTTTCTCTCATCTATCACCACTCCTTTCTTTTATCTCCCTCCCCTCCTACCTCTTTGAAGGGAAAGATAGATTTCTATACCTAACTGAGAATATATGTTATTCCTTCATTGAGCCAATTCTGACAAGAATAAGGTTCAAGTATTGCCTGCCACCCTCCTCATTTTCTCCTCCATTATCAAAGCTCTTTTGTGCCACTTTTAGGAGATAGCTTATCCCATTCTATCTTTCCCTTCCCCCTTCTCCTAGTGCATCCCTCTTTCCCACCCCTTAATTTTATTTTTTTAATAATCCCATCATAGTCAATTTATTCTCCTGATCTCTAGGTATATTCCTTCTAATTGTCCTAACAATGAGAATGTTCTTAGGAGTTGCAAGTATTATCTGACCTTGTAGGAATGTGAACATTTTAACCTTATTGAATCCCAATGATTTCTCTTTCATTTTTACTTTTTTATGTTTCTCTCAAGTCTCATATTTGAAAGTAAAATTTTCTCAGCTCTGGTCTTTTCATCAGGAATTCTTGGAAGTTCTCTAATTCTCTGAATAGGCATGAGTTCCCTTGAAGGATTAAACTCTGTTTTGCTGAGTAGCTGATTCTTGGTTGTAGTCCTAGTTCCTTTGCCCTCCAGGATATCAAATTTTAAGACCTTCAGTTCTTTAATGATGCTAAATCATGTGTTAGCCTGACTGTGGTTCCATGGTATTTAAAATATTTCTTTCTGGCTGGTTGCACTATTTTTTCCTTAAGCTTTGGAATTTGGCCAGAATATTCCTGGAAATTTTCATTTTGAGATCTCTTTCATTTCTATTTTACTTTCTGGGTCTAGGATATCAGGATACTTTGATAATTTCTTATAATGTGATGTTTAGGCTCTTTTTTAAAATCATGACTTTCAGGTAGTCCAATTAATTTTTGAATGTTCTCTTCTCAATCTAGTTTCCAAGTCAAATTTTCTTAATGAGATAGTTCACGTTTTCTATTTTTTCATTATTTTGACTTTCACACTAGACATAAAGTGTGGTTTTGGGTCCATACTCTAATTGTCACTGGAGCTTGCATTTCACTGGTAGAGCTGAGGAGAGCCTGGGCCATCTCCGTACCATGTTGTGGAATGGGAGTGGATTTCAGTATGAATCAAAGTCTCGTGTGTGGTATGTGGTGGTAGATTCTGGTTGCTTAAATCTTCCCAACTTTACAATTAGGGAGTTGTGATGCAGTTCTTGGCATGCGGTGAGCTTTCATATTTGTCCCTTTTTTTCCCATATGAAGACTTAACATACTATAATTGTTAAGCCAAAATACTGAGGAGGAAACTGAGGTCTAGTGAAGGTAAGTAATTGGCCCAAGGTCCCACAGGTAGTAAGAATTCGAGAGGGGGATCTGAACCAAGGACTTCTGATTGCAGAACCAGGGCCCTTAGAGTATTGCCTTATCATTGTACAAAGGAGCTAGGTGTGCTTCCATTTTATTTTTCTGAATCTAGCTGATAAAAGCTCAAAATATAGGGGCAGATGGAGGTGAGATTGAGAAAAAAAAAAGGAGGAGAAAAAAGCCTTCCTCTGCCACCTTGTAGTGATTCATCTGAAGATGACTTAATAATGGCCAGAGGCAGGAAGAAAGGAATGTCAATTGTTTGGCCTCCCCACACCCAAACATTGGCTTTCGCTGAGTTTAACAGTGCCATGATTATAGGGTAGCCAAAACCAAAAACCATTGTCTTGCTTACACAGCACAATGATATAATGTAATTCCTTTATACCTTGGTATGTGTTTGCAACCTAAGGCAAGAGAGAAAGAGGGCTCCTTGCCTTGGAGGAGGGAGGGATCAGAAATGGATGAGAGCTAGTATGATTAGGGACTCCCAAGTGATTCTTCTAGACCTCTCTTCTTTCTTCAGCCCTGATCCTGCATGAATGTGGTATAATAAACAAGTAAACAAATGAATCAATAGATAGATAGATAGATAGATAGATAGATAGATAGATAGATAGATAGATTAGATAGATAGATGGATGGATGAATGAAAAAACAAATCAATCAATCAATCAATCAATAAAAGCAGCCATAACCTGACCCCTAAAGCCAAGCTTCCCTGATGTGGTGGTCATCAGTCTGGTTAGACAGGTGCAAATGCAATATATCTCTGGCCTATCTAATGTTCTTTTTCACCTATCTTCTTCCCCTTCAATCTACTCCATGGCAAAGGAGAATCATTGAAAGAGAATGATTGTAAGCTCTCTGGACAAAGTTCCCGTGAATCGCTTCTGGCTTGGTATAGTATGTCTTATGAAAGGAGGTGCTTAATAAATGCTTGTTGAATGAAATTGAAAGAGTTGCCTAATGACCACACAGAGATAGCCTTTATTAAATTGTTTGCCTTCTCAATAAAGGGGGAGTGGAGGAAGGATGGGAAAGAATTTGGAACTCGAAATCTGAAAAAAAAAACAAAAGTTAAAACTTGCTTTGACATATAATTGGAAAAAATAAAATTAAAAATATATTCACATATATTTTTAAAAAAATAATTGCATATGAGATCTTTCCATCAATGATGCAGGCCTGTATGCTAACATACAACTGTGTGATCTTGGATAAATAAGCCTCTGTTTCCTTTTTTTGTAAAATGGGGGCAGGAAGCAAATTAAATGACATCTCAGGTTTCTTGGGGCGGCTAGATGGTTCTAGGTATGGAATCAGGAAGAACTGAGTTCAAATGTGGCCTCAGATATTTACCAGCTGTGAGCTTTAGTTAAGCCATTTAATTCTGTTTACCTCAGTTTCCTCATCAGTAAAATAATCTGGAAAAGGAAATGGCAAACAACTCCAGTATCTTTGCCAAGAAAACAGAAACAACTCTAAATTCTTAGAGTTCAGCTCTAAATCTATGATGATGTTTCTCAGGATTTTATTCCTCTTATGAGCAATGCAGATTTGTCATCTCCCAAGCTATTTGTCATACTATCATCTTCCTCCCTCTACTGTGTCAGTACATAAGTAGGTTTTGTGAAGACAATAGAAAAAAGTCCCCAACTCTTGTTGTTAGAGAGTGGTGCAGTAGATAGAATTGTTCAGCTGTTTGTCAGACCCTTCATGACCCTAACTGGGGTTTTTCTGGAAAAGATTCCTGAGTGGTTTGCCATTTCTTTCCCTAGCTCATTTTACAGATGAGGAAACTGAGGCAAACAGGGTTAAGTGACTTGCCCAGGGTCACACAGCTAATAAGTATCTGAAGCAGGTTTGAATTCAGCAAGAGGAGTCTTCCGGAAGGCAGGCTCAGCACTCTGTCCACTGTCCCACTTAGCTGCCCTGTAGATAGAATACTGGCCTTGAAATCAGGAAGACCTGAATTTAAATTCTATCTCACACACTTATTGGTGGACCTCTCTCAGTCTCAGTTTCCTCATTTGTAAATTTAAAAGGGTTAGATTTAATGTTACAAAGGTTTATTTTTTCCAACTCCTAACTATGATTTTAAGAGAGTACTATAATGTCTCCAAGCTACAGGATTTCTCCACATTTTTCTTGCAAGGGAGAGACTATTGGGTCTAAAACTCCCAGGAGACATCTCCCTGCTCTATAGTAGTACACTGTTGCTCCTTTGAAGTCAGTGAGGGTTTTGCATGTGAGGAAGACTGGAATGTGATGGAGAATTTGGTTGTGGGGCTTTCCAGCTACGCTTTTATTTTATCATTGGCTTTCTCCAGTTTTAGCAAGTCTCAGAGGACCTTCGAGCTGGCATTGTTCATGGATTTCAAAGGTCTTTTTAATTGAGCAGTAAAAAAAGACTTTCTAGAGATAATTTCCCCAGAAATGAAGTCATCCTTAGACTTCTTTTATTCCTTGGTGCTCCCTGTGCTATAGTTCATTGAAGATACCCCATCTCCAGACTTTATTAGTCAATTCTCAAACCTTTACTTTTTTTTAATAAGCCCTGCTTGAGGAATTCTCTATAGGATGCTTAAGTGAATGGCCTTTTAAAAATCTAAAGCTTGCTTTATCAATTGAGCTGTTCCCACTTAAATCTTATTGTCCTCTTTGGATTTGTAATGGTACCCATGAATTCCTCTTGGGTCAAATAGGGCTCCAAGATATACATACACATATAAAATATATATCAAAAAGAGGACTGTTAGAGAAGTGATTTCTCTATGGAAAAAATGGATGGATTCACATTTTAAGAGCTAGGAATAAATATTGTCCTAAGATCGGAGCTCATTTCCATTCACTTGCTTCCAAGTCAAGTTAACCGTAGAAGTGCCAGTGACATCAAATTGATGTAATAATTTAAAAATAATTTTGAATAATTTTATTAAAATGGACTACCATTTCTGCTATCTGTGAAAATGCAACTTAAAAAGGAAAAATTGTAAGCAGCTATTATTTGGATTTGAAAGAACATTTTTCATCCGATTGTCTTCAGTATGCCAATTGAGATCCTTTGAGGTTGTTCTTAAATTCTGCAACTTCTTAAGGTCAGAGAGAAAAAGACCCCCAGAGTGGGGGGGGGGGGACACAATTAAAACTCCATAGAATTTAAGTAGTATCTTCTCACTCTATTTGCAGAATGGCCTCGAAGGTCATGGTTACGAGCTACATTTTGGTTGCTGTTGGCCAATCTTCTCCTCTTGAATCAAGGACTTAATTGTTTAACTTGTCTAGGATCTCATCGTAGAACTCATTACTAAATCCATCAGGGCCCCTAAGCTGTGTCAGGATGATTTAGCAGCCTTATAAGTTTTCTCTCTACTCTCTAATAATTCTAATTTTACATTAAATGCTTTGGAATGACAGGAAGATGTAACTTATCAAAATGACTGGGGATGACTTTAAAAACATCCTTTTTTCATGGGAAGAAAAGTGTGGATGTTGAAAGAGTCTTTTAAACTGAAAATTAATATTTAACTCAGTTATTACTAAACCTTTTCTCTTTCTAGTCCTTGATTGCTTTATTAGAAGTAATTACTTATCTTGGTTTAAGAAGATTGACTCAGACAGCTTACTTGCTTTCTACTTCATCCCTATAAACTTTATATTACACATTTCAAATAAAATTTTAACTCTTAGAATACCAAAAATCAGATGGAGAGGAGGGTGGGAAGGGAAGCAAAGTCATCACCAGCAACCTTTTCAAATGAAACGGATTGTGTTTTTAACAGGAGTATGTCATCCCCTTTAAAAGTACCATTCGTGCTAATGTCATTTTTGTCTCTAGGCACCTCAGGAGTTCAGAGAGCGAATTTAACCGTGTGGCTTTGAAATGAGCAAAGGGAATAGGGTCATTTGTCTGTGATGCTCTGGTAGGAGGACTTTCAATTCTCCTTTTCCTGTTTCTTATTATAATTACTGTTTGGCTTCACAATGACAACCTTCATCACTAAGGCCTTTCCAGCTCACATATGGCAGAAAGATTAATGGGAGGAGGAAACACACTCTTTTGGCATTAGCGCCTCTGCTGCTGTTAATATAACAAATATAGTGGCAGCCCATTAAATCAATTTAGAAGATTTATGTTTGTGGCAGTAGGTGAGGAAGGTTGGGATAGGAAATGTTAAGGTGAAAGATCTGATATGTTAGGAGAGGTACATGAATTCCATCCCTTCCTTTCCAGGGCTTCAAGGGAAGGGAACAAACTCAACATATCAAGGATTCCTTTGTTGTTTTGTTGATTGTCTCCATGTAAGAAAGTGATGGAGAAAATGTTAATCATACAAATGAAACTAGGAAGCATGTTGTGCATGATATACATTTCCCTCTTTCCCCACCCCTCACTAAGCAGTCAGTTGTTAAGCCTTAGTCGGTATTCTGTGGAGGAAACACCCAGCGAGAAACTTCTCCCAAGTCATGTCGGCACCCGCTCTGTGATTTATTGTGTCAGAGAGTTGTCTAAACTGCTACGTGGCACCTATTAATATTTTAAGTTAAGATGATTAAAATTAATTTAGTAATGGTTCTTTAGAGAATCTGGGATATCTTGGACGGCATTGAAAATATTTTTTTAGACCTAACCATTTATATTTATTGCTCCTTTCTACTCTGGAGAATTTAAATGAGGGAATCAGAGCATTCCTTGTTCATTTCTTTAAATGGCCAACTTGCTGAACCACAGAGATCCGCCATGCTTCTGCATCAGGCAGAGGAAGATGCATCTCTCAATGTATATTCAAAATCTCTAGAATTTGTGTGTGCAGCAGGGGAAGTGAGGTAGAGTTGGCCAGAGCCTATGATATAGAGTCAGAGGAGCTGGGTTCAAACCCCAGGTCTGACACTTTCTACCTATGTGACCTTGGATAAGTCTTTTATGTATAAGTGGAAATTTTGTTTCCTTTGGACTTCATTTCCCAGAATTCTTCCCTTGTCCCAAAATTCCCTTTTCCCCTGTCTGTTTACATGTGTCCTTTATATTATGGTTTTTAAGCTGTGGGTAAAGCCTCCCTGGCTGAGACTGGCTGAACTCTATCTGTTTCTCTAGACTTTTATTTTCCTTTTGCTTCAAGTTAAATATTAATAAATCTTATTAAATATAATACTTGGAGCATTGAACATTAATTTAAAAATCTACATTTAACATTTGGAAGACTGAGGTTCCTCAAATCTAAAATCTCTATGTATCTTATATATATTCCATTTCTGAAACTTGTAAACCGTATAAGTATATTGGAAATAATTCCATTATTTAAAAAAAAAAACCTTCCTTGCATCTAAGATATTTTATGGGTAAAAAGTAATTGTTGTTTTTTTTTAAACAAAACCTTACCTTCTGCCTTAGAATAGCAGAAGAGCAGTAAGGGCTAGGCAATGGGGGTTAAGTAACTTGCACAGGGTCAGTATCTAAACCCAAATTTGAACCCAAGATCTCCTGACTACAGGCCTGGTGCCCTATCCACTGAACTACCTGCCTGCTTCCTAAAAAGTAATTTTTGATAAATATATCTGAGCTGAAGAGTCAGGAAAACCTTTTCCTTCAAATCCCTGCTGCTTGAAACTATATTCTTCTGGCTTATATTTTTTATAGTACAAAATTCTAGAGGCCCTGACAAACCCAATGGGCATATTTTGTTCTCCATTAAGATGAAGACCAGGTAGGTATTGAATCCAAAGGAGAGGACTCAGTGAGTGGTTTGGTCTTTGGATCTTTTGTAATAGCTACAGTCATTCAAAGTCTGAGCTACAGTGGACATTATTCTTACAGGATGCCATTCTCCAAGAACCACAGACATAGACCTATAGACAGATCAGGTGGTTTTGGAGATAGGGACCATGGAGGAAATTGGGAAAGTTGCTAATTCTGATTCATACTTATTTTGAAACTACATTAATTCCAACTCTCATCATTATCACCCAGTGGGGCAACCAAAATAAAAGCTTAAATGCAGGACTTTACTTTCTATTTTATACCCTCATGGGATCACTCCCACTTTTAGTACCTCTACTAAGCAACAGTCTAGGCTCTCTTCACTTTTTAACAAATTATGTCCTAATAAACCCTATAAACTATTCAATATCTACTACTACATTATGATATTGTGTGTTACTTGGGACTGATGATCCCCATCATCTTCCCTTTGACTGCTATCTCATCCTCTACCTCCTCATCCTTCTGCCCCCAAATATGCACATGCTTATTGGTTTTCTCCTTTGGTGATCTCATCCACTCCAGTGGCTTCAATTCTCCCACTTCTCTCTGGAACTCAGTTTCTTTATTTGTAAAATGAAAGTTCAGAGGTACTCTCTTCTACCACTGAAAAAAAGTTCTCCCCCCCAACCTTTTTTCCTTTTCTTTTCTCCACTTTTCTCTTTTTATTTTCTAATCCCTTCCTTTGCCACTTTACTTATTCTCTTGTAGGCTTTCTTCTTCCTAAGAGTCTAGAGAAGTTATTTTCTCTTCATTGTTAGCCTTTGACTTTATTATGGCACATCACAGTTTCCCCCTATCTTTATTCCTCTCCCCCCTTTTATGTGCTTTCCTCTTCTGCCATTTAGTCCTGCAAAAAACATTCATTCACTTGTAGGTAGGGTGTTATGAGGTTTAGTCTTGATATTTCTGACTGTTTCTTCCACCATTGCTTTTACTCTTAGTACATTTAGAAACAAATTTCTTAATGGTCTCTCTGTTGCAATTTTATAATTTACCTTGACTGGTATATTGGTTTAACTCTTTTTGTATTTTTGTTGTCTGGAGTGTTTAAGAAACAAATGATTTGTTCAGATATGGTTTTCTTTCCAGGCATATTTTGAATGCTTCTCTTTAATGAACATCCCCTTTCTCTCCTTCCATTTATGGCGAGGCTCAAATTTGTAGGGTAGATTACTTTGGACTGCATATTGAGCTCCTATGCTCTTCATAAAACATCATTCTATTACCTCCTGTAGTTTCTAGTGGGTGTAGAATAGTCTTGTGTTATTTAAATTTACTTTCTTTTTATTAGATTTATTAGTCTTTCTCCTGGTGAATTGCAGAATTTGCTGTTTGCCAAATGAATTGTTATATATATATATATCTACTAGATATCTTGAATTATGCAGCAAAAGTTTTGTTTTATTTTTTTTTCTTGGTGGCAATCAGTAGATCCTTCCAATTGGCATTTTGATTTTTGTGTTCAGAAATTCTGGGATTTTTTTTTGTATTATTTTTACATTATTGTGTTCAGGTTTTTTTACTTCTTTCCTTCTGGGAGTCCCACAATCCTTAAATTTTCTGTATATATCCTGTCTTCAAACTCAATATGTTTACTTGTATGGAAATCCGCTTCATTTTAATGTTATTGCTTTTTCCTTCCTTTCTTCCAGGTTTTCCTTTATTTTCAAGTACTTACATTCCTAATTAGTTATTCTCTATTTTGTTTCTCTGGTGAGATTTGCACCATTTTTTTTCTTTTAAAACATATAAGAACATGCTGCTGTGGCTCCATGCTTTCTTGGGAACCGATAGGGTACTCTGCTTCAACAGGTGTGGTCTATTCATCTTCCTTTTTCTTACAATATTAATTCATAGATACTTGAATTCTTTTACCCGATCCAGAGACCATATTACCTTTTGCTTTTACTATCTTCCCTTTTGGTTTACCTACTTATGATCAAGATCCCTTATTGAATTTTCTTCCTTCTGAATCTTGGGTGATTTTCTTGTTTCTCCCTTTCTGACACCCTCATCATTGATGGTGTTTTCCTTGGGGGCTGGATCTTAAAGCATCTCAGTCTCCTTTTTCCTGGGCAATTCAAGGTTCACCCTTGGTATGAGAGGTACACCCAAGGTTCACCAGCCTTAGTTTATGCCCCAACTGACTTCTGGGTGCAGATGATAGAACTGGCCTTACCTTGATACTGGGTTCTTTCCCTTAGGTTTGGTAGAATACCATACAATCACAGGTGTCCTGCTCCCTTTCCTTCTATTTCTTCATCCTCTGGCCAAATGCTATTATAGCACAGAGTGCTGTCTTGTTGTTATTGCTTATTGTTATTTGCAAATAAATTTCTGCTATTTGAGTCTCCAGGACACTGGGAGGTGGGAGAGGGTATGTGTGTGTGTGTGTGTGTGTGTGTGTATGTGTGTGTGTGTGTGTGTGTGTGTTGGATATCAGGTTAGAAAATTGCAATCTGTTGCAAGTGTGAGTTAACTTGTGAAATGCTGCTGTGAGGACCCTGGTAGGGGAGGAGATGCTGAGTGAGCACGTTAGAAGTTAAGGATTCTTGTTTGGGTTCTTGCTCTCCTAGACCCTGGACACAACTGAACTTGACTTATCTCTTGCTCTATTTCTTGTTTTGGAGAAGTTCAAGAGGTCTTGAGGATTGGAGAAAATGTCCAGTCTTTCCTCTTAACAGCCACTTGACCTAAAAGTTAGTAGCTGTCCTCTTCTATTTATCTTCCATCCTGTTCTCTGTAATTGTTCTATGAACTGCTCTAACTGTGTCACTACCTCCTCAAAAATCTTCCTGTTCCCTACTGAATAAAATATTAAATTTTTATTTTAGCATTCAAAGCCCTCAATCTAGATCCAATCTATCTTTTCAGAAGCATTTACTGCTCTTCATGTATGCTAATTTTCAGCCCAAATAGGCTACTCTACATTCCATGCTCCTACCTGCTCTCTCCTGTTTGAGAGCTAAAGGTGATTTTACTCTCTTCAAAAATCTCATAGGAGGGGCAGTTGTGGATAGAGAGCCAGGCTTGGAGACAGATCAAATTTGGCTTCAATCACTTCTTAGCTGTGTAACCCTAAGCAAGTCACTTTGAACTCTAATTGCCTAACTCTTACTTCTCTTCTACCTTGGAACCAATACTTAGTATCAATTCTAAGATAGAAGGTAAGGGTTTAAAACAAAAATCTCATAGCATTTTGCTTAGACTTCTTTGCTCTTTTTCCTTACATCATAGATTTTTATATGCCTCTTTCCCCTCACTCTATCTCCATGAATTTGCAAACTCTTTGAATGCAGGGGTAGTTTCTTCTCGATCTTTGAATCTTCTGCATCTAGCTTAGGGACTTAAACATAGTAGGTGGTTAATAAGTGCTTAAGAAAATAAAATAATAGAAAAGTAGAACCTATATATTATAAAATATTTATAGCAGCTATTTTTTGTGGAAAAATGAGAAATTAAATGGATATTTTTAAATTAGGGAATGGCTGAACAAGTTGGAATATATGATTGTAATGGAAAACAAGTGCCATGAGAAAGGATGATTCCCCCCAAAATATGGAAAGACTCTCATGAACTGATGCAAAGTTAAATGAGCAGAACCAGGAGAACATTGTACTTAGTAAAAGCAATAAAATATGATGATCAACTGGGAATGGTTTAACTATTATCAAGAAGGCAAGGATCCAAGACAACTCCAAGGGATTGATGATGAAAAAGGATATCCACCATCACAGTAGGGACAGATGGGGTCCAAATACAGATTGAAACATACCATTTTTCACTTTATTTCTTCCATGGATTTTTCTCTAATGTAAGCAATATATGTCTTGTTTCATAACATGACTCACAGGGAAAATGTGTTATATGATAATATATATGTACCTTATATCATATTTCCTGCCTTCTTAGAGAGAAGAGTGTGAAGGAGGAGGAGGGGAAAAATGAGACATCGATTTTTAGACATAGCTAATAAGAGAATTTGTTTCTCCTGTATAAACATATTTATTATAATTTATTACATAAATTATATGTATTACATTATTGTCATTACATAATAGAATAAATAGAAACTCTTCCAAAAAAATGTATTGTAAGTATGTGACATTGATTTCTTGGGTATTCTCCTTTGAGGACCTGTTGTCCTCATATTCTCCATCATTTCTCTCCATCGCCATCCCCCACCTTAAATATTTTAATACTATTCTCCCAGGGCTTGCTCCAGGTACCCCACAATATGGGTCATGCAGTCCTCAGTAGATGTTCCAGACAGAAGATGTTCCAGACAGTGCCCTATGCTATCTGTACCTTTCCCCACTCTCTATAACAATGGAGACTTCTTATCCTTTCCCTACATCTTCTCTGAAACTTTGGGCTAAACTTGCATGGACCAGTTAAGGTCACATAATCAATTTATATCAGAGGCAAGGCTTGTACCTAATTCTTTCTGACTTCCAGCTCTCTGTCCATAAAAACAGGCTCCCTCTGATCTGTTATTATAGGGATTTGCATTTTTTGGTGTTCCCAAACATGTTGGCTTTCAGTAAATCTGTTCACTAATATGAAAGGAAAAAAGTGAGAGTTGAATATGCATATGTACCTAAGAAACAAAATCATTAATTTCAGTAGGATAACATGACTACTTATCAAACGTTCCTCATGTTCCTTGGCAAGTTTCTTAAGCACCTGGGTGTACACATACCCGATATTGCACATTCCTGTTACAAAAATCTGTGATTAACACAGTAATGGAATAAACCTGGAAATAATGCTCAAAATTATCTGCACATTTCATCTTGTTTCCCTTTGTATTTACAGTACAATAACTTTTGGAGATATCCTTTTCCCACCTCCACCTCTCTTATAATTAAGAAAAATAATTAAGCAAAAATGGCAGCATATGAAAATATACATGCCAATCTGCCCCATTAATCCCTCTACCTCTCTGCCATAAGAGGGGAGACATTTCTTTATCTATTCTTCCAGAGCATTAGTTAACCTATACTTTTTTCAGTTTCTTTTTTTTTAAATTTATTTAGGATATTTTCCCATGGTTATAAGATTTATGTTCTTTCCCTCCCCTCTTTCTTCACCCTTCCTGGAGCTGACACACAATTTCACTGAGTTAATCTATACTTTCAAAGAAGTGGCTTCTTGAAGGCAATGCTTCCTGATTTTTTTGCCAAACCCAAAGTCATGAGTAGATATTAGCTTCAGAAGAGCTTGATCCTAAACCTGACTTTCCCACAAATTATCTGGATGACTTTGGCCAAGTCATTTAACCCCTTTTAGATTTCATTTTCCTCATGTGTAAAAGAGGGACTTGAACAGATGAACTCTAGATTATTCCAAAGCAGTCTTGTATAATTCAAAGAGCATTGGCTTGGAAATCAAGAGGCAGGTACTAAGTTGCAACTCTATCATGAACTCATTGCACAAATTTGGACAAATCATTTCAAATTCCTGGGCCTCAGTTTCCCTATCTGTAAAATGATGAATTTGTATTAGATGATCTCTAGGGTCCCTTCCAGTTCTAGTGTTTGGTGACTATGACCTTCTCTGAAATTTTATGGTTCCATACTAATGGTTGATATTCTATTCTAATATTGATCCTCTAGAATCAAATGTAAATTTCTTTTTTTTTTTTTTGGCATTTAAAGCCCTTCACAACTTGACCCCAACCTAGCTTTCCAACTTTATTTCACCTTGCTCCACTCACTCCACTCTACAATCCAGTCAAGCATACCTTTTTGCTATTCTTCAATCCATTTCTGATTATCTACAGGATGTTTATCTATTTATTCAATCTCCCATCTTCTAATCTTTGTACACAGTGATCCTGATAGCCTTGAGTATGTCCCCTGGTCACCTTGGCCCCTCAGAATCCTTCATTTCCTTCAGAGCTCAACTCAAGCACCATCTGTCCTAATTCTGGTTCCTAGAGTTGATAGTCTGCTCCCCCTCAAAAAATCCTTTTATTTATTTTACAAATTTTTATGTATACACACATATATGTAGAAAAATCTATATCTTTGTACATACATACATGCCAATGTATATGTTTCCCCTCAATGGAATGAGATTTCCAGAGACTGTTTCACTGTTGTCTTTGCATTTCCAGAGCCAGGCACATAGTAGGTACTTAAATAAATGATTATTTGATGAATCGATCAGGATAATTTCTGCTTGGTTGCCATATTGCTTTCTACCACCAGTAAACAAGTCTGATTGTTTGAATAAAGGCCACATGTATGATGTAACACTAGCTGGACAGAAAGAAGACCTGAGTTCTGCTACTTGAATTTAGGTCAAGTTCTATTGCCTGTTGAGGCTGTGTAAAATGTGAGGATGAATCAGAAGGTCTCAAAAGTCCTTTCCAGGGCTAAAATATGAGTCTGGGTAATAATAGCTGATCTTCATATAGTGCTTTACGATTTATAATGAGGAGATAGCTAGGTGGGTCAGTAGATTGAGAGCTAGACCCAGAGTTAGGAAGTCCTGGGTACTAGTCTGGCCTCAGACACTTTCTAGCTGTGTGATCTTGGGCAAGTCATTTAATCCCAATTGCTTAGCTCTTACCATTCTTCTGTCTTGGAACCAATACTTAGTATTGATTCTAAGACAAGATAAGGATTAAAAAAATTACAATGAGATTTTACATATACTATTATATTTGTTGTTTTTCAATCATATTTTAGTTGTTATCCTTACTTTATAGATAGAAAAACTGGGATTAGAAAGAATTATTCTTACTGCTTGTTCAGCTCTCTATCCATTATATCAACAATTCTTAAAATTTTTGGTCTCAGAACTCCTTTATACTTTTTTTTTAAAACTCATACCTTTTGTCTTGGTATCAGTTCTAAGTCAGAAGAATGGCAAGAACTAGGCAATTGAGGATTAAGTAAAAATTTGCCTAAGATCACACAGCTACAAAGTGGCTAAGACCTGATTTGAACCCAGATCCTCTTGACTACACTGTTCTACTTTCAAAAATTATTGAGGATCTCAAAGAGTTTTTTGTTTATGTGGATTATGTCTATTGCTAATTACTCTATTAGAAATTTAAACTGATAAACTTTTAAAATATTTATTCATGAAAAAATAACAAACCCATTACATATTAACATGAATACTTTAGTAATTAACATGAAATTAATTAATTAAAAATTAATTAAATTAAATTAAATTTTAAAAATTAATTAATTAAAAAATTAAGTAACATGAAAACATGAAAATAACCATATTTTCCAGAACAAAAATTAGTGATAAAAGTAGCATTTCTTTTGCATATTTCTGGAGATCTTTTCATGTCTGGCTTAATAGAAGACAACTGGATTCTTATACCTACTTCTCCTTTTGATTGGTGGTGATATGTCATTTTGGTTGAAGTATATGAAGGAAATCTGGCCTCCCACAGAGATGGAGATGGAAAGGGGAGGAGTGTTTTAACAGGTAAATAACATTTTGGTATTATTGTAAAAATCGTTTTGACCTCACAGTCCCCCTAAAAGGGTCTAGGGGACCCCTAGGGCTCAGAGGACTTTGAGAACCATTACACTGCTTCTTCTCAACTGACATCTATTGATCAATTACTTTGAAGGGAACTTGAGAAGTTTTTGTTGCTCAATTGTAATATTATAGGAAAGAATGTGCTATTTTTCCATTTTTGTAGATGAAGAAACTGAGTCCCAAGAAATCAACTGACTTTCCCCAGCTCAAACAGTAAGTCAGTGATGCAAAACAGATGATAACTTACTTTATCTGAACTGCTAATCATTTTATTATTTCACATTTGAAAGCCTTTATTTATATAGCTTAGTTCTGCATTAACTATGTTAAAGCTATCATCCTCGATGCTGTTTTTGAAAACATGAAGTTGTATGACCTTTCCCTGCAACTATTCTAGGGAACTAGGAAAGGCATGTTTTTTCCGACTCATGGCGCAATATGGCCTTAATTCTTTTTGTCTCTCACAATCACTATGGAACAGATGAAAATGAGCAGGATTGTGTGATAATGAAGGGAGCAAAAAGCAAACCTCTTAGATCAGTGTATTTTGTGCAGGGAGCTATTAAACTGTCTCCCCTGCATGTTTTTTCCAAATTTACATTCTGACTGAAATGTAACGGTTAGATGGACAAGCAGTAATTGGTGTGCTGAGAAAATGAATTAACACGGACTTGTCTTCCCTGCAAAGTGCAAAATGTATTTCTATCTCCCATCTCAGGATGCTAAATCGGTGATCCAGTTTTCATTGATCAGGATCAGAGATGGCTAAATGATCCTTGGTTTTATTTAAAGCCGTTATTGTTTTGTTTTCTTTAATTTCATGAGGACTTTCCAAACCTTTGATGAAACTTCTGCCTTGAGTGAACCCACTAATAAAAATATACATGAACATTTTCACAGTAAAGATTTTACAAGGGACACTGAGAAACCCAAGGGACGTTAAGGAAAGAAAAACAAAATCATTTGAGGCAGAGCAGGAACTGACTGAACCTTGAAGTTTTCCTTTATTTGGCCCCGTTAGACCTTAAATGATGGAAAATGTGATTTATTTGGTTCAATTCTTTGTTGGCAAGGAAGAATGCCATCATCACTGGATTGTGTTTCACCCAGGAAATCATGCTTTTTTTCCCTTCCTCAGTGGAATCAGTACCTGCCTGAATCCATTTAGACTACAGAAGTCAAGTGGCACTCCCTTCCCTTATACATAATATCCACGAGATCATAGAATCATAATTCTAAAGGTAGAAAAGTCATCTAGCCCAATCCCTTCATTTTATAGATGAGGAAACCGAATCCTGTGGCGGTTAAATGACTTCCCAAAGGTCATACAAGTAGTAGGCATCAGAGGCAGGATTTGAACCCAATTCCCCTGACTCCAGAGTCTGCCCCCTGTCCGTGGTACCAAAATATATTAAGAATGACTCTAATATTGTGACATTTTTAGTCTAAAAAGGACAAAAATTTCCCACATCAAGAACTAAGCAAAACCACTTATTTGAGGCAAATATGCCTGGCATTTCCTCATAAATACACATGATTATGCATGGGCACAGCTCCCAGGGGAAGTGAGAGGAGAGGAGGGAGGCATCCTTTTGAGGGAAAGACACTGGAAAAAAGAATGTTAGGTGGGTAGTTCCATGGTTAGAAGCACCTTGGAGCTACTTACATGATATTTTGTAGAGAAGCTGAAATTTGTCTGTGCACAGGGCTCCAGGAGGCAGTTTGAGCATCTTTCTGGGTATTTTAATTACTCTATCTCTGTCTAACCCCAGGTCTTTTGGTCTTCTTCACACCCTATTGATAACCTCCTCATTCAATTTCAATGTTCTCTTGATCCCCTCCTATTTATTATTATTTTTTCATCACTTTGAGCCTGGGTTCCCTTTCTGATTCAAGGCATTAAATAAAGTCAGTGGCCACTTACGGATCCATTCCTTATGCTGATTGGAATGTAAAAAAAAAAAATTGTTTTAACCTAAGGCACCTTCTGCCTTGGAATCAACATAAAAGTATCAGTTCCAGGGTAGAAGAGTGGTAAGGGCTAAGCAAATGACGGTAAGTGACTTGCCCAGGGTCACTCAACTAGGAAGTGTCTGAGGTTAGATTTGAACACAGAGACTCCTGCCTCCAGGTATCTCTATTCACTGAGCCATCTAGCTGCCCCTGAAAGGTAAGTTTTAATCTGTTCCATTTTTTTGGATTTTCTTTTCCTTAGGCAGCCTGGTAACCCTCTGCTCCAAAGGTCTCCTCATATCAGTGCCTTACTTATTGTGGGCACTCTCCTAACTTTAGCCCTAGTATAGCTAGATTTCCTGGATTCAATCAATCCATAAATCTCAGTGCCCTTTTCATTCACATCCCCAAGCCCAGCAGCAGACACTACAGGCATTTGCCTCCATGCCTAACTCTCCTTTCCCTCATTTAATTTCTGGAATATTCCCATACATGCAACTCACTTTCTCATTATTTCTGCCTGGGATGCCTTTTTTTTTCCAGGTTCAATTTAGGTAGAACCTCCTCTTGAAGCCTTCTCTGATCTCTGCCAGCTGAAAATATTTTCTCCCTCCCCATTTTTTCCCTGTATCTTTCATTTCCCAATTACCCTCTACTTTGTATCATCCTCATCTATGTGCATGTCATGTTCCCTGGACCACTAGGAGAACCCAGAGACTGTGATGTTTTCATCTTTATATCCTAACTCCCTGGCAATATGCTGAGACTATCACCATGCTATTGTTCAGTCATTTCAGTCTTGTCTGACGTTGTGTCTCCATTTGGGGTTTTCTTTGCAAGGATAATGGAGTGGTTTCTCCAGCTCATTTGATAGATGAGGAAACTGAGGGAAATAGTGTTAAGTGTCTTGCCCAGAGTCACACAGCTTGTAAATATCTAAGGGCAGATTTGAACTAAGGAAGATGAGTTTTCCTACTTCATACCCAGCACTCTCTCCACTGTGCCACCTAGTCACCCCTTGTACTTGCTTAACATATATTTATCAACAAGGAACCATGTGTGACAAGGAAATCACTTTAAAAGACTGATATATATTAATTTAAGGTTGCCAAGGAATTCAGCTATGTAATTCCTTAATGAAAACTCAAGTCAGCAGTCAACCTTTTATGGAGTTTAATTACAAACAGGAGGAAGAAAGGTATTAGAGAGAGAGAGAGAGAGAGAGAGAGAGAGAGAGAGAGAGAGAGAGAGAGAGAGGGACAGAGGGAGGGACAGAGGGAGAGAGGGAGAGAGAGAGAGAAGGGAATAGGGCTTAAATACCCCCTCTGTTTAGGCTGGGCCAAAAGGCCCAAGCCCTTAGATAGCTGAGGCAAAGAAAAGAGATCAGTCCCTATCACTCACGTGACCAAAATGGAGAAACAGTCTCAGGGGCCTCCACCTCCAGCTTCCTTCAGAGCAAGCTTCTCAGAGCACAACCTCTCAGAGCAAAAACTCTCCAACCTCCCTAGTCCTCAGACCCCGCTATCTTTAAGGAAACCATCCAAGTTCCCTCCCCTCAGTTCTCACATCTACCAATCACTGTCCATGTCTTCCCTGTGCCAATGGTGGCTCTAGCTTAACCCAGGACCGCCCAGAGGTCTGTGGCTTTGCACATGTCTGTTGAAGGTCATATTCTCAAATAATTAAATCTTGATCCTTTGCTGCAGCCCTTCCTAAATCCTGTTACCCTGAGTAGGGTGGAGATTGGAAGTTCCAAGACCTGGTTCTGTCATTCCAAGTATCTCTATTGTATCAATTCTAAAATCAATCATGACTCAAAGAACTTCCTGTTCTATGCTTAAGCATAGGTCAAAGCCCTTTCCATTGTTCAGCAAAAGGTTTCTGTCCTAAAGTAATCTTAAGTAGGGAGGAAAAGGACCCTTCCATGCCAAGGGGGGGGGGGTTCACATTCCAATAGACTATCAGTAGGAAATTTTTCAAGTATGAAATTTCCCAATGGTGAAATTTCCAACATTTATAAGTCTAAGAAATTTTAAGGTTTACACATGCCAGGAGATGACAGGGAATAAAGGGAAAACAAATGGTAGCACATTATGGTCATCAATAATAACAAATTACTGTTTTAAAAACTGTAGTTAGGTATGATGGCTCTCACCTGTAATCCCAGACATCAAGGAGGCTAAGCTGCAGTAGACCAAGCTAAATGGATGGGACTCCACTAAAACCATACTAAGCATAAAACCATACATAAGCATACAATATGGTGGAGAAAGGAGGAGAGGCCAAATTTCCCAAGGAGGGAACTAAAACCATGTAATACTCATTTGTCTAGTGATCTCTCTTTATATATTCTCTCCAGGCTTGAAGCCTGCAACCTATCCACACCTGCCTTTCTTGTGCACCCCTTGCCCATATGCTACAACAGTTGTCCATATGCTGTCCACCCAATGGGCTAGTGGCCTTCTTTACTATCTTTTGTTGTATACAGGCAAGTGTGTTCAGGCTTTCTCCATGTCATCCCTCATGCTCTCCATGGTACCAGCCCATCCTTTGTTATACATTTCTTAATGCGCATTTTTCTCCACAATTCCTCTCTGGTTATATGGTTCAGTCTAATCATAACAAGAGATAGAAAGAGGGATTGAAAGTGGTTTCATTAGGATAAGGAACTCCCAGATGAGGAAACTCCCTCTGCCAATGAGGATGGTACCTTCCTCATGATTTACAATCTTGGATCATTGCCTGGGGCACTGAGAGGCTGAACAACTTTCCTACAGTCACACAGCCAATATGGACCAAAACCATGACTTGAACCCAGTTTCCTGTGACTCTGAAGTCAACTCTCTATCCACTATGTTAGGCTATATTCAAATTAATTATTCACACCAAAGGGCTGAAAAAAAAAATCTCAGACCATGTTTAGATCAAATAAAAGTGATGGAGGGAACACCAATAACTGTTGACCTGGATGATACATAATTGATGCTTACTACATTTTTAATTCAATTGAAAATAACCTGAGGAGGTCATCAAGTCAACAAACACTCAATATGTGCCAGGCAGCTAAATGGCTCAGGAGATGGAGCTCTAGACCTGAAGTCGAGAAGATTTGAGTTCAAATTGGACCTTGGGCACTAGCTTTGTGAGCCTGGACCAGTAACTTGACCTCTGCTTACCTTGATCCACTGGAAGAAGTAATGGCATACTACTTCAGTATCGTTTGCCAAGAAAAACCCACAGTGAGTATGGTCCTCAGGATCATGAAGAATCAAACACAACAGAACAACCACAAAATGTGCCAGACTCTGTGCTAAAGTCCTGGGGACACAAAGAAAGACAAAAGACAGTCCTTGTCCTCAAAAGGCTAACAATTTAATTGAGAAGACAACACGCAAACAACCACGTACAAATAAGATCTATAGAGGGTAAACGGGGAGTAATCTCAGAAGGAATTCATAAGCAGGAAATGGAACTGGGAAAGTTTCTTGCAGAATGTAAAATTTCAGCTGTGTCTTGAAGAAATCCAGGGGGATGGAGTTGAGGAAACAGGAAATGAAAGTGTTATGAATCCCATTTTGCAGCTCAGGAAACCAAGGCTCAAAAAGGTTAAATATTTTGACCACAATCATACTTAGTAAAATGGAATTGGAACTGGAGCCCCCTGGTAATTTGATGTCAGATTCAGCACTTCTCCAGTCATGATTGCAAGGAAATATAATGGGGGAGGATATTCTCTTGACCCTTAGAAAAGGTCAGAAAAGGAAGACCCTGTCATGCATATTAGTGAGCTCAAAGAGCCAGATGTGACTCAGCCTAGCGTTGCCAGGAAAGCACTGGGAGCTTGGGAGTGGGAGGGTGGTGGAGATGAAGTAGGGAAGACAATGGCTTCTTCTGAGTTCCAGTGCCCTCGACCCCTCACCTCAATTCTGCCTCCAAGAATACTCCAAAAACCCTTATAAGAAGGAGAGCCGTTCTAGAAGAGCGGAGTCCTTGGGGAATTTACAGGGGAACAGATCTGTTTGTTTGTCCTTTGGCCTTGCAAGAGAGGGGACTAATGATGGAGTGTTTGCAATTTTTGCTGAGAGAGTAAGTTCCTCAGCCCCAGAACAGCAGGAACTGGTCTGAAAGCATTGGTTCATTTCCTACAGGTCACCAATGGGCATCAAAGGCTAATAACTTTTGGCTGCTACTTACCTAAGCTGCTGAATTAGAACATGCTTTTCAAACACTTTTAAAATACATATCTGGAGCAGCCTCACACTCGGCGTGGCTTTTGCATGCAAAATGATTCAGAGGAGGTTGATGCCGTACCTCTTTCTTATCAGGAAAATTAAATTAAAATATAAGCAATAGACATTTTTTCCCACAGACAGGCTAACATGGTTTGTTCAACTCTGGTAGTTTCTTTTAAGTCATAAGATCTCCTAGTCTGGAGTTTAATGGGTTTTGCATTTTTTTAAAAATATGGAACACTTCATGAATTTACATGTCATCCTTATGCAGAGGCCATGCTAATCTTCTCAGTATCATTCCAATTTTGACATGTATGCTGCCAAAGCAAGCACGAGTTTAATGTTCTTAGACTTGTCCCTTTTCTGTAGGAGACTAGCTGCTGCTTTTCATATCCCCAGTGGTTTCCTGTTTGGAATTTTGGTTACTGCCTGATCTTCCTCCCTATACCCAACACACATGGAGTTCTTTCCTGTTGCTCTAGGTCCATGGAGGCCAGCTCCCTTTATCCTACTTTGCTAGGTTTCCTTCTTTCATGATCATATTCCAATCTGACAGACTTTTAGTTAAGTTCCTCTTTGTGTACCAAGAGGCAACAACAGAGGTTGTAGTCAATAGAGGCCCAAGTGGACTGGGTTTAGGTTTACCTCTGAAAAATACTGATCATGGGACCCTGATCAAGTCACTAATCTCTCAAGGCTCCAAGCAATTCACTAACACTATAAATGGCAGTGGGGGCAGCTGGGTAGCTCAGTGGATTGAGAGCCAGTCCTAGAGATGGGAGGTCCTAGGTTCAAATCTGGCCTCAGACACTTCCCAGCTGTGTGACCCTGGGCAAGTCACTTGACCCCCATTGCCTAGCCCTTACCACACTCTTCTGCCTTGGAGCCAATACATAGTATTGACTCCAAGATGGAAGGTAAGGGTTTAAAAAAAATAAATGGCAGAGAAAGTACAGATCTGCTTTTGTAGAGGGAGTTCCCTCTACCAAGGAAATCACAGATTTGGTCCAAAAAAAAATGTGTCAGGCCCAGTGCTAAGCCATTGCGAAAACAAGGCAGTCCCACCCTCAAAAACTTTACAGTCTGATGAGGGATGTGGGTGTGGATGAGGAAGTGAAGGATGCCACACACACAAATAAGTATGATATAAGGTAGTAGTAGTCTCTCTATAACCGAGGATGACGATTGCCTTTGTGCGTTTTCATCTATGATAGATGAGTGTGTGCACAAAGACACTTGTGTGTGAAGGAGATTTAAGTGGAAAAGTCGTTGCACAGAGACAGTCCCACTCTCTCGGCGTTGGAAGCCTGGGTCCAATGGCACAAAAAGTTGTTACACCTGGAGACTTCCTCAGCTGCATTGGATGGCCATGTTGTCTTTTGTGCTCCAACACGCCCTAAGCACTCCACAGTGCTTTGCTGCGTTGCCATCTCAGCCGTTGAACCTTCTTATTGGTTTCTTCCATCTGTTCATCTGAAGCAGTCTTCACATGCTGGGTGAGCAAAGCCTTGGTTCACCAGGGGTCAATGACCCAATGACTATGATATAAGGTAGAAAATGATTAAGTGCAAACAAATTGAAGAAGGGAAGTACAATGTCCTGTAACCACTTGTTAATGAGTCCTTACTGCTTTTTACTTACTGCTTTACCATATTAGTCAGACTCTAAGCCATACTTTTTTGCTCCCTCCATTTGGCTCATATAGAACTGGAGGGCAGTCTGTAGAATTTGTGTTATCCATTTTCTAAAAGAAACCACCTTTCTAACCTTAGATACTTCCTAGCTGGATGACATGGGACAAGTCAATTGATCCCCATTGCCTACTCCTCGCCACTCTTCTGCCTTGGAAACAATATACAGTACTGATTCCAAGATGGAAGGTAAGAGTTTTTATTAAAAAAAAAATCCTTACCTTCTATCTTAGAATCAATACTAGATTCCAAGGCAGAAGAGCTATAAGGGGTAGGTAATGGGACTTAAATGTCTTGCCCAGGGTTACACAGCTAAGAAGTATCTGAGGTCAGATTTGAACCCAAGACCTCCCATTTTCAGGCCTGGCTCTTTATCCTCTCACTGAGCTATCTAGCTGTTCCAATTTGTATTATTCTTTTTTTTTTTATCCATCTTGGAGTCAATACTGTTTATTGGCTCCAAGGCAGAAGAGTGGTAAGGGCTAGGCAATGGGGGTCAAGTAACTTGTCCAGAGTCACACAGCTAGGAAGTGACTGAGGCCAGGTTTGAACCCAGGACCTCCCAGCTCTAGGCATGGCTCTCAATCCACTGAGCTATCCAGCTGCCCTTCCCCCAATTTGTATTATTCTTAAGGATTTTCCTATGCATTTTTTCCCTTTCTAAAATCTCTCATTTAAGGGGTATGTGCCATTTTTAGAAGCCACATATATCCAGACAAATACAGTGTGAAGAATAGAAATTCATCAATACTAGATATAATTACTGCCTAGATTGTAGCTTGCAATTTTATGAAATTGGGGTTACCTATAGAAATTTGTTTATTGGAATACTAGGCAGGAGGAAGGTCTATTTGGAAAATATATGGGGGATAAGGATATGAGTATGAGATCATCTGCTCCTGCCAATGATCCACTTTGGAACTGAGCCCTCTATTCTGCACCTTCTCTCAGCAATAATATTAAAGGCATACCAACTGAGGAAGGGAGGTGCTCATCTTTCCCTCCTCTGCAGTCCCAGTAACAATTTCAAAGAATTTAAAAGTTCCAACCATAGCATTCAATGGCTATCTTGCGATTTCTGACTCCACAAAATATCTCTTGTCTTCCCCGTTCTCATTACTCACACAGCTATCATTGTAGCTAGGCCATTATTACCTCCTGCCTGCTTTGGTTTCCTGTTTTCTGAGCCTCACATCTATTTCTACTCCAGTCCCTCTTCCACACAACTGCTAATGTGATTTCCCTTAAGTTCAGTCTCTTTAAGGGACCATGCCACTCCTCAACTCAATTAACTCCACTGGTTCCCTATTGTCTCTAGAATAAGAGACAAATTCCTTTATTTGGGTCTTGAAGTCCATCCCAACCTGGTCCTAATTCACCTTTCCAGACTCATTAAGACTCTCCTTCCAACTCTCTATGATCTAACCAAACTGGACTTTTTACTTCATACTTAGGAAATCACAGGTCCCATCCCCATTCCCTCTTTTATAGGCATGTATTGTCTCCTCTGATGGAATACGTCTTGAGGGCAGAGATTGTTTCATAAAGTCATAGTTCAGTTCCAGATCACCACAATAAAGCAAAATATTGCAATTAAGCAAACCACAGGAATTTGAGGGTTTCATAGTGCATATAAAAGTTATGTTTACAATATATATACACTACACACCATTAAGTGTGCAATAGTATGATGTCTAAAAGACCATTGTACTTGCCTTAATGTGAATTTCAAAACTACTCAACCCTTTTCAAACCATTCTTTAGAGGATGGGATTTGGCTATTTCCTGATCAATAACAATAGAGATACTTGGAATGACAGAATCAGGTCTTGGAAACTACAATCTCCACCCTACTCAGGGTAACAGGATTTAGGAAGGGCTGCAGCAAAGCTCAAGATTTAATTATTTGAGAATATGACCTTCAACAGACATGTGCAAAGGGGACAGACCTCTAGGCGGTCCTGGGCTAAGCTAGAGCCACCATTGGGACAGGTGAGACACAGGAAGTGAGGTAGAGGAGAGCTGAGGAGGCTGGGACTTCCTGTGTGGAGGGAGAGTGGGGTGGTTGGAGCCTGGTGCTTGGAGTGGAGGCCCTCAGACTGTTTCTCCATTTTGGTCATGTGAGTGATAGGGACTGATCTCTTTTCTTTGCCTTGGCTATCCAGGGCCTTGGGCCTTTGGCCCAGCCTAAGCAGAGTGGGTATTTAAGCCCTATTTCCTTCTCTCCCCCCCCCCTCTCTCTCTCTCTCTCTCTCTCTCTCTCTCTCTCTCTCTCTCTCTCTCTCTCTCTCTCTCTCTTTCTCTCATACCTTTCTTCCTACCTGTTAGTAATTAAAAAACTTCATAAAAGGTTGATTGCTGACTTGAGTTTTCATTTAGGAATTACATAGCTGAATTCCTTGGCGACCTTAAATTAATATATATAAGTCTTTTAATGTGATTTCCATATCACATTAATTAAAAAGTATTTTATTAGAGAAAGAACTGTAGGAGTAGAAACACAGAAGAAATACAACTGTTTGATCACATGGTTCGATGAGGATATGATTGGGGATGTAGATTTTAAATGACCACCCTGGTGCAAATTTCAATAATATAGAAATGGGTCTTGATCAATGACACATGTAAAATCCAATGGAATTGCTTGTTGGCTACAAGAGAAGGGTGTGAAGAGGGGAGGGAAAGAACATGAATCATGTAACCATGGAAACATTCTAAATTAATTAATTAAATAACTCCCCCATTAATTAATTAAAAAAGAAATAAATCTTGATCAATGACACATGTAAAGCCCAGTGGAATTGAGTGTTGGATTTGGGAGTGGGGTAGGAGGAGGTGAGGGAAAGAACATGAATCATGTAACCATGGAAAAATATTCGAAATTAATTAATTAAATAAACTTTTTAAAAAGTATTTTATTGCTAAAAAATGCTAACCAGCATCTGAGCCTTCAGGGAGCTATAATCTTTGTGGTGGTTGAGGGTCTTGCCTCACGTCTATGGCTCCTGACTGATCAAAGTGGTGGCTGCTGAAAGTTGGGGTACTGTGGCAATTTCTTAAAATAAGCCATTGAAGTTTGCTGCAGTAATTGACTCTTCCTTTCGCTTGTATGTTTAAAGGCCATAGCAAGGTTATTAATTAGCCTGATTTCATTATTGTTGTGTCTTCAGGAATAGGGAGGATAGATGTGGGGGAGAGAGATTGGAATGGCAGGTTAGTGAAGCAGGCAAAACACACACAACATTTATCAATTAAGTTCACCATCTTATATGGGTGGGTTTGTGGTACCCCAAAACAATGATTAAAAAGTAGCATCAAAAATTACTGATCACATATCACTGTAACAGATACAATAATGATGAGAAAGTTAGAAAGATTGTGAGTCTTGCCAAAATGTGACATAGAGACAGGATATGAGCAAGTGTTGTTGGAAAAATGGCGCCAGTATACTTGTTCGATGCAGGGTTAACACAAGCCTCCCATTTATAAGAAATACAATATCTGCCAAGCACAATAAAGCAAAGCACAATAAAACAAAGTATATCTGTATTTGTGTTTATTCCCCAGAGCACAGCATATATAGTAAGACTTTTTTTTTTAGACCATTACCTTCTGTTTTAGAACCAATTCTAAGGCAGAAGAGGGGCAAGGGCTACACAATTGGGGTCAAGTGATTTGCCCAGGGTCACACATTGAGGAAGTGTCTAAGGCCACATTTGAAGCCAGGACTTCTTGATTCTAGCCTTGGTATCCTCGGTACTATCCTCGGTAGTACCCAGCTGCCCTTACTCAGTCTTTATTAAATGTTTATTGATAGATGATTTCCTTTAGGATCAGTGCCCAAGAATGAGTTGACAGCACAGTTTCTAGATTCTACCTAGAGAGCGTTGGCTGGCATCTTCTGAAAATGGAGTGAGGAGGTGCTAACAGAAGTTGGTCAGTCTGATCAGAAGACAGAAATTAGTCACTCTGTTAATCTTTCTAACTTTTCAAATTCAGAGAGGGGGAGGTGTGGAGGACATCATCTCCATACACCTAGTTCCTGAGTTCAGACACAAACATAGGAGAGAAACAAGTTCCAAAAGAGTCAGAATGGGGCATGGAACTAAAATATGTTGTCTGGCAGCCCTAATAATCAGTCTAATGAAATTACATTTCGGAACCGGCTGAATATCCCTGGAAGGTGCCAATAACTAGGTTCATAGAACCATATACAGATGGTAGTAGAAATGCATCCCTTACCCCAATAATATAGAAGCTGTCAAGATAGAAAGTAAATGTATAAATAGGAGGAAAATGCAGAGCAACAGCCTGGGGTCAGCTACATTCAGGTATAGTCCAAAGACTGATTGAAGGCAATGGATGAAAGCCAGAATCAGAGTTTTTTACTTGTGCTGATGATCAGATGATGACTGTTGGAATATTTTAGAGATGACTCAGAGTATCTTGGAAGTCTGCAGTGGTATTGAGTTCCCCTTTCCTCATTACCTTTAGTATGGGTTTGGGCATCTCCCTAAGGCTCCTTCCATGGGATATAAAGCACAATATGCTCAGGGTTATCAGGGAGAGCAGAGCTCTATGGGGAGAACACCTGCTCGTTTCTTCCTGCTTGGGTTGGAGGAGAGAGTACGGAACATTATCTGTCATGTTACAAGAAGACTTTGAATGGGTCAAGATCCTGGCTACAGTCTCATCTGGTCAGTTGCACTTGAAATGGATTAGCTCTGGATTTGGAGGAACAGGGGTCAAATCTCACCTCTGACATATGCCATCTGTATGACATTGGGCAAGTAACTTACACTCAGTTTCCAATTTAGGTCCAACTTAATGTCCATCTTCCTCCTATGTAGAATGAGATAGTTGGCCTAGATGGTCTCTAAGATCTCTCTGCTCCAAATCTAGGATTCTTTGCTCAAAAAACTAGAATTTCAGAGGTAGGAGAAAATAGGTAGCAAGTGACATGAGGCCAGGAAAATGGGTGTTTAACTTGCCCTGTGTATTGATGACCTGGCTCAGTACTCTTACACTCATAAAAGCAGTAAATTTACTAAGTTTCATATTAAAGTGCCTTTTATATTTAATAATCAGAGAATGGCTGCATTAAACATATGTACCAATGTACAAACTCATTGGACAGGCCAAACAATTTATGCCTGGATAGTAGGTATTTTTTCATCCATTTGTTTTTTCTTGTATAGATTGTTAAGCCAATGTGTTTGTAATACCTAATAAAAGTTTTGGTTGTTCAGTCATTTCAGCTGTCTGACTTTTTGTGAGTACATTTAGGGTTTTCTTGGCAAAGACATTGAACTGGTGTGCCATTTCCTTCTCCAGTTCATTTGACAGATGAGGAAACTGAGGTCAAGTGACTTGCCCAGGGGGACACAGCTGGGAAGTGTCTGAGGCCAGATTTGAACCCAGAACCTCCCATCTCTGGGCTTGGCTCTCAATCATTTAGCCCCCCAGTTGCTCCCTTCACCTTTTTTTCAATAGCTTTTCCCCCATGTTGTGAGTGGGAAAAGAGAAGCCATGTCAAAGAATTATTGCTCTACCATAGGGTATCATAGGAACACTCTTGTTATTCATCTGTTACCTTTCCCCTCTCCATGCGACTGGTCTACATCCTTTTCCAATCATACATCTCCTGGATGATCTCTCTCTCTTTCTTTCTTTTTTTTTTTTTGTTAACCCTGACCTTCTGTCTTAGAATCAATACTAAATATCAATTCTAAGGCAGAAGAGCAATAAGGGCTAGGCAACTGAGGCTCAGTGACTTGTCCAGGCTTACACAGCTGGGCAGTATCTGAAGCCAGATTTGAACCTCTTGTCTCTAGTCTTGGCTTTCAATTCAATAAGCCACCTCACTGCCCTCTTTTGCTGCTTTTTGTAAAGCAGGTCATTACTGGAAGGATACTCCCATTTGGTCGTGTCCACCATGTATCTCCCCATTGCCCTTTAAGCCATCAACAATTTAGATTCTCCAGAAACTATGGTATTCTAAGATTTGCAATTACACAGAAGACATTTATGTTGAAAAGATAAGTCTGTGTGCTTTGGTAAAGCTTAGGATCATTAGAAACACTGTAAAATTTCTCAAATGCAACCCAGATTACTCTTTTCCTTCTCTTCAATCTTAGGTCCAACTCATTGTCCATCTTCGTTTGTGTTCTCTTACCCCTTTTCTTTCCAGGTTCTCCTTATTTTGTTGCCTTCCTTTATTAGAATATAGGCTCCTTGATGGCGGGTTGTATTAGTAACCCCAGCCATTTATCCCAGTGCCTAGCACAAAGTAAGTGCTTGATAAATGCCCTTTAATGTTTTTGTTCTTTTGTGACAGTGGTAAATATATTCGAGAAGTTTATATCTCCCTTTTTTGCAAACAAATAATCAGATAGAATAATAAATAAATTGTATAGAAATATTTGGTGGCTGCATTTCTCAAGGAATGGTCATAACATAAGCAAGAATCTCTTTCTTGGAGATAAACCTTTAAGAATACATTTTATTTGAGGCAGCTAGGTGGCACAATGGACAGAGCACCAGGCCTGGAGAAAGGAAGTCCTGGGTTTAAATCTGGCCTCAGACACTTCCTAGCTGTGTAATCCTGGGCAAGTCACTTAATGCCATTTGCCTAGAGCTTGCCCTTCTGTCTAGAGTAGTTATTAGATCAGAAGGAAGGTTTTTTTTTTAAAGAATACATTTTGTTCTACTGAGTCAGATGATTAAAAAAATAAGCAATATATGAGAGGATTTTATAGTCTCCAAATTCTCTAATCTATTGTATGAATTTAAGGAAAACAATGTCATACCAGTAACAAATAAAACTGTCAGCATTGCTAGTCCCACATAAACAGCTGTGCCACTCCAACCGTTCCCCCCAGTTTCCTTTAAAATTTTAATAATAAAATGCCCAGGGTGCTGGGAAGGCTTTAAAAAATACAACAACAAACTTGGCTGTTATATGGACTTGGGGACTTGGTGTTGGGTCTATAAAAGTGGCACAAGGCGTGATCATATTCTGTTGGCATCATTCCACAGTCTGTGCACAGTTCAGTCAGCTACATAGTCCCAAATGGTCTGAGAAACTGTTCAACTCCCAGGAATGGCTAGAATCTATCTATGCATTGATTCAACATCTATGGCTTTGAGGACAGTTGAGCCTTTACTAATAAATCATAGGAGAGCCATTCTCACGTGCCCAAAGTTGGTGTGTGGAATTTAGGAGGAGGAAAATTGAGGTTTGGAGAATCTAGGGATAAGTGGAAGGGCTGAAGAAGGGTTGGTATAGTTGTTGGGAGTAGATAAATAAATGATTGGGAATAGATAAGGAGAAGTGAGGAGCTTCAGGCTGGAAATCTAATCCTCTCATGGATCAGACTTTAAACAGTAGATTGTAATGTCACCATCTAAGCCAATCACAGATTTAAAGTCAAAAGAAAATTTAGAATTCATCCAGTCCCATGGTAACAAACTCAAAACCATAAATTAGCATTATCTGTGTTGTACAGCATTTTTATTTATTTTGTCAGACATTTCCCAATTATATATATATACATATATTTTTTAAACCCTTACCTTATGTTTGAGTATCAATTTTGAGAGAGAAGAGTATCTAGGGGCTAAGTAACTGGGATGAAGTGAGCTAGGAAGTCTCTAAGGTCATATGTAAACTCAGGTGCTTCTGACTATAGTCCTGGTGCTCTATCCACTGTGGTACCTAGTTGTTCCACTATCACATTAAAAACAAAAAACAAACAAACAAACAAAAAACAACCCTTACCTTCCTTAGAATCAATTGATTCTAAGGCAGAAGAGCAGTAAAGGCTCTTCAATGGGGTTTAAGTGACTTGCCCAGGGTCATACAGCTAGGAAGTGTCCAAGGCTAAATTTGAACCCAGGACTTTCTGTCTCTAGGCCTGACTCAATCCACTGGCCACCTACCTGCCCCCACCTCTAATTATATTTTAATTTGCTTAGTGCTGCACTCAGGAGTTTTGTTCCCAGCCCCTCTCTAGATCTGAAATATATCTCTGACCTCATCTAACTTTACTCAAATGAGACTTGGGAAGGTCAGTATTACAGAGGTCACAGATGCAGAGGAGGGATTTGAACCCAAATCAGAGATTTTGATAGGGATAGCTAGGTGGCACCATAGTGTAAAGAGCACTGGGTCTAGAGTCAAGAAGATTCATCTCCCTGAGTTCAAATCTGGCCTCAGACTGTAACCCTGGACAAGGCACTTAACCCAATTTCCCTTATTTTCCTGGAGCTGGAGAAGGAAATGGCAAACCCCTCCAGTAGCTTTGATATGAAAACCCTAAATGGAGTTATGAAGAATCAGATAGAATACAACTACCACCACAATCATTTTGATACAGAATGGACCTTCAAGATCATTTATCTGATCCAATCCCCTCATTTTATTGTGAGGCTGAAAAAAGGTAAGAGATTTGCCCAAGATCCCATGGGTAGGAAGTGATAAAGTGAAGAGCATAAATCCAGGTTTTCTGATTCCAAATCCAGCTTCCATTTCATGGAGCCATTCATGCTTTATGGTTTAGCCCTGTGACACATAAGATTATATTCTCTTGAGAGTCCCTATCTTTTGTGGTTTGTGAAGTATGCTGTGATCTTTAAATAAATAACTTGTATCAGTAATAATAATTCATAGGACGTAGTTGTGAAGATAGAAACAACTCTCCCCTTGTCTATTTTTAGCTAATCAAATCAAGAACTTATCCTACTTAACCATTAGGTAAGAGAGCTCACAAGTCACTTACTAGTTCATACCCCCAAAGACCATAAGCACTGCCCCACCTTGGGCAGTGCTAGGCAAATTGAAAGACTGCAATTGGTTTCTGTGAAGAGGGGGAGAGATAGGAAATGATGTGGATAAAGGGGTATTTAGAGACCAACTTGGTCTGGAACACCATTCCTTTCCTGGCATTTGGAGAGACTGGTTCCAGAGATTCCTGCCTCAGCTTTGGAGAGACTCTTTTTCTTGGATTCTGTGTTGGCTTGCTGGAGACTGCCAGAGATAGGGACTTGAGGAAGGCACTGCTGGGGTACTGAATTGGACTTTACTTCATTGGAGAAGCATTTAGGGCTTGGAGAGTTTTTAAGGCTCTGTCTTTTCCCTACATTTTCCACTTTCACTTCTTTTACCTCATTGCAAATAAAAACTGCTCACAGTCATTTTTACTTAAGGGATAATATTTTATAATCAGCAACCACAAAACCACATTTATAACTTTCATATTGAGACAAAAACCAATTATATTCCATATATAGTGTTGGATAGACTATGGGAGTCAGGAAGATGTGAGTTCAAATTCTGCCTTAGACATTGGTTAGAACTCAGTGAAGTCACTTAAATCTTTCTTTGTCTCAGTTTCCTAATCTTGTGAAATGGAGATTATAATAGTATATACCTCTCAAGGTTGTTGGGGGATCATATGAGATTTTATATATATATATTCATATATATATATAAAACATCCTGCAAACTTTAAAGCATCATTTTAAATTGTTGTTCAGTCATTTTTCAGTTATGTACAACTTTTTTAAATTTCATTTTTATCAGCATGTAAACTACACTTCCATATTGGTCATTGTTGTAAGAACATGCTCATACAAAATCAAAACCTCAATATAAAATCACACAGAGACTGATACACTGTGGTACAATCGAATGTAATGAACTTCTCTACTCACAGCAATGCAATGATCCAGTATAATTCGGAGGGACTTATGAGAAAGAATGATATCCACATCCAGAGAAAGAACTGTGGGAGCAGAAACCCAGAAGAAAAACAACTGCTTGATCACATGGCAAACTTCTCCAGTAGCTTTGCCAAGAAAAGCCCAAATGAGATCACAAAGAGTTAGATACATCTAGAGAAAGAATTGTTAGAGTTATATAGATGCTATGATTGGGGTTATAAACCCTAAATGATCACCCTCGTGCAAATATCAATAATCTGGAAATAAGTCTTGACCAATGACATGTAAAACCCAGGGGAATTGTGCGTCAGCTATGGGGGTTGGGGGAAGTAGAGGGAAAACATGATTTTTGTAATCCTGGAAAAATACTTTAAATTAATCAATTAAATAAAATAAAAAAAATAAAATCACAAATACACTGATGTGAAAGATAGTATGCTTTGATTAGCATCTATCTGACTCTAACAGTTCTTTCTCTGGATGTATCTAACTCTTTGTGATCTCTTTTAGGGTTTTCTTGGCAAAGCTACTGGAGAAGTTTGCCATTTCCTTTTCCATATGAGTCTTCTTGACTGTAGGCTGTGCATTCTATTCACTGTGCTAGCTGCACAACTATATTAAGTGCTGCTATTATTATTATTATTGCTGTTTACCAGAAAATTGGAAATGATTCTTCAAAAGACTTGCAACCAGTAGTACATTGGAACTAGCTTGGGAAAGCTGATTGTTATATTTTCATTATGAGCATTTATACTTAGGAAATCAGCAAAGTTTACAAATCAGCACTAGATTAATTTTTTCATTAATTGTCTAGGCTTAAGAAAGTGATGGAGAAAATCTTAAAAAAATTAAAAACTTAAGAGGGAATAATTTCTTTAAAATTATCATGCTTTTGGAGAGTTAATTGTTAAACATCTATCAGCAAATTATTGCTTGAAATTGTCTTAAAAAATAACTTGGGGGGCAGCTGGGTAGCTCAGTGGATTGAGATCCAGGTCTAGAGATGGGAGGTCCTGGGTTCAAATGTGGCCTCAGACACTTCCCAGCTGTGTGACTCTGGGCAAGTCACTTAATCCCCATTTACCAGCCCTTACCACTCTTCTGCCTTGGAACCAGTACATAGTATTGATTGGTTCCAAGACGGAAGGTAAGGGTTTAAAAAAAAATAACCTAGAACACCTATAATCTAAATGCTGCTTATGCAGGAGGAGCCTACGGTCTAAGTTCTTTCAGATTCAAAGGTAGTTCCTTCTCTTCCCCCCTCCCATTCCTACTAATAATTGTGCTGTTGCCTTTTTGGGTCCGTAGCCAGAGCAACAGGAGCAACACCCTGAGTCCTGGAAACTATCTTCCTTCATTGGAACAAATGGTTAGCTGGAAGGCTGGGTAGGAGACTCTTTGGCTCCCTGGCTTAGTACAGCTAGTGTTCAAACACACCCAGTTTGAGTCAGTGGAATGTGCTGTCATTATCTGAAGCAACCAACTTTAGATTTTGGGTTAAAGAATTCCATGGGGGTGGAAGGAAGGAATCGAGAAAGAACAATCATTTTTTTTCTATGTCTATGTGAGCTTTTCCTACAAAATTTGAGCATTTCCTTCAAAATGTGAGCTTTTCCTATAAAATGTGAACTTTTCCTACAAAATGTGAGCTTTTCCTTCAAAATGTGAGCTTTTCCTATAAAATGTGAGCTTTTCCTACAAAATTTGAGCATTTCCTTCAAAATGTGAGCTTTTCCTATAAAATGTGAACTTTTCCTATAAAATGTGAGCTTTTCCTACAAAATGTGAGCTTTTCCTATAAAATTTCCCACCAAAATCATGTTCTAATATCTCACCATGGCGTGAGAGTGGCCCTTGGTTCTCTGCAAGTTTATGTGAGCATGATACCATCTCAGGCGGCTCATGTATGGCCAGGCTTGCAGTAGAAGAGGATGGAATGTATATACAGTCCAGTTAGTCAATCACCAAAGCACGTATGGATCACTCCTGTGAGCCGGACACTGAGCTAAGTGCTGGTGTTCCTTCCCTCAAGGGAGCTCACATTTAAACCAGGGAGACAAAATACAAACTGTGGACATTCAAGGTAGAAGCAGAGTAGATGGAAGGTAATATCAGCATGGATGGCACCAGGGCTAGGATGGAGAGGACACAGCAAGGAGCAGGAATGGCTTCCTGGGGAAACTGGGACATCCAGAAGGACAGAGAAGCCAGGAAGCCGAAGGGATGCAGGTGTGTGTTTCAGGCACCGCAGATAGTCAGGGAAGAGGCATGTAATTGAGTGTTGTGTATGAGGGATCTCTCTCTGTGTCACAGGTCAGAAGACTAGATTTAGGGCTGATTGGGACCTTCAGGGCCTTTTTATCTAACCCCTTAAATCTACAGAAGAGACACACAGAGATGGCCACTTCAGAGCTAATTATTTGTCAGATCTAGATTCAGATCTTCTTGCCTCCACGTTCTATAGTCTGTTCTGGCTAATGAGCATTTAAAGATGAGAACGTCCAGGTCATGGCCATCTAGAAGATGCCTATGTCATATTCAAGAAGATTAAATAGTTGGTAAAACAGGAAACTATGAAATAATCCAGGAAGCCATTTTTTTTTGAGGAAGTCACCAGGAAGATGTATGTAGGGAAGGAAGTAGTGACTGTGATACCACAGGTTCAAGTCATTAGGGCTTACATACACTTTTTATTTATTTTTTAAATTTGGTCATTTTCAAACATTATTCCTTGGTTACAAAAATCATATTCTATCCCTCCCACCCCTCCCCCTGCCCTTCCCATAGTGGATGTGCAATTCCACTGGGTATTCCATGTGACCTTGATCAGAATCCATTTCCATGTTGTTGATTACATATACTTTTTAGTTGGGTGACCACAGGCAAATCACTGAATTTTTTGTATTTATGTTTCCCTTTCTTTTAGTGGAGAAAAGAATACTCAGACTACTCAGTTCCCAGGAGAAAAGTGCTTTGTTAAGTTGCAAAATTACTATGGGGGTGAAAACTATTTCTTATATTATTTTATATTTTATCTATTATACGTTTTTATATCGCCTTATACTTTTCATTTATTTATTTTATCATTTATTTATTTTCTTATTTTCTTATTTATTTACTTATTATTTTATTTATATTCTTTTAAAAACTAACATGGAGTTTTCTGTAATTTTATCTTTTTCATTCTAGAGGAAGGAAGAATTTCTTGTCGTAATCCACGGGATAAGGGGGAAATGGTCAGTATGACTCTGGCCATGCAGTAACATGACCCTCTCCCCAGGGGGTGGGTGGGTGGTGAGAGCAGTAAGGAAGCCCAAGGCTATGCATGCCAGTTCTGAAAGGTTTAACTCCCTTATAGATCAGCTATCCCTGACAGATACTTCCCCTTTTCTTGCCATTAGCGACAAGATCACTACCGAAATATGGTCAGCTCTTTCCTCCGCTGTGTCCTGCCACCCTGTACTCTCTGACCTCTCTTCCCTGACCCACCTGTCCCAAACTTCTTGACTCATTGAATTCTCAAAGGGTGGGTGTCCAGCAACTTTTGAGAAGTCTTTCATTCACCTTAAATGTTACAACAAAACGACCACTTTCTCCCACCACATCACAAAAGTCTCTGGTTGTGCTATCAAAGTCATCTGTAGGCTCCCTCTTTGTTCAATTTAAGTAGCTCCTCTTCCTCCAGAAGACCTCTAATTTTAGCCTTTATCTTCACATCTTATTTCTTACAGCCTCCTTCTTTCCTCTCTAGTCCTCCCACCATTCTTTCGTTTTGTGCTGCTCTTCAGACTCCCAGTTTCGCCCATGTTCAGAATGGACTCTTCTAGTGTGATCCATTTCCCTGACTTTCCTTCCCTGTAGGAGAATATTGCAGGACCAAGTCTCTACATCTAACAAAGCTGACTTTCTATTTTCAGGACGCTTAGTTTGATGGGGGTGAAGCCCTTTTCTATCTCTTTAAAAGCCTTGTTGCATTTTGTTTAAGTGAGATGAGATCTGTGATTGCAGAGTTACAGAGAGCTCCTGATGACAAAGCTCTCGCTAAAAATACCAATTGGCAACTGCTCTGCAATTTATGTATAGTCTTAGAAGGTTTGGGGGAACACTAAGAAATTAGATAATTTGTCTAGGGTGACACAGCCCACGATGGATCAGAGATGTGCCTTGAAACCGAGTCTTTCTAACTCCAAGGCTAGAGTCTCTCTACCTTCTAACATATACACACACACGTACACATACATATATGTACATACATATATACATACATGTATATACACATAACTATAGATAGAAATGTATATATACATAGCACACAGAAAATTGCTTTTGGGAAGAACTTAGTTATAAAACAAAGTTTATAAGAAAATTAAATGAATGTTAATATGTCAATCAATTACTTTATACAGATGTATATGTGGGAATATCAACAATCAAATATTTATTAAGCACCTACTATATACTGGGTACTATGTTAAGTATGAAGGAAAGGCAAAATTTGTCCTGTCCTCAAGAAGCTCAAAGTAATTTATAACTCACAGTTCTTTCAAACAAGTTTTCTGAGGTTAATGAGCAAGATGGAAAAATGCAAGATAAATGTCAGATAAAGGAGGCAGGAATGAGGCCAGAGGGAAAGTGGTCAAGTATGGACAAACTTTCTTCTGGTGAAGAAAATCATTATTATTAACAACAGTAATGATAATGGCTAGCATTTAGATAGATCTCTTATAAGCAGTGTCCAGTTGCTTCTGAGTTGGTGCTGAATGTCAATAATTCCTTTCCTTTCCAGGATCTACAAAGATTTTAAGAGGAAAAGGAAGGTTCTGAAAAAGAAAAGAATTAGATCCTGAGAAGAATTATTTCTATGAAAGGGTACATTAAGAGGAATGATTTTCTGCTTTCCTTCTAATCTTGGCCACATTAGTTTTATTTGTACAAAACTTTTTTTTAACTTAATCTAACCATAATGATCTATTTTACATCTTATAATGCTTTATATTTTTTGTTTACTAATCAATACTTCTCCTAGCTACAAATCTGATAGGTAATATGTTCCCTGTTCTTCTAATTTGCTTATGATGGCTCCCTTTATGTCTAGATTCTATGTCCATTTTGGTTGGCTGAAATGATAAAAAGGCAAAATGACAAATGTTGGAGGTGATGTAGAAAAATGGGAATGCTAATATACTGCTGGTGATTCAACCATTTTGGAAAGCAATCTGGAATTATGCTCAAAGAGTTATAAAACTGTGAGTACCCTTTGACCTAGCAATACCACTATTAGGTTTGTTTCCTAAGGAAAAAAGGAAAGTTTTTAGGGAAAAAAGGAAAAGAACCTATATCTGTGGTGGTGAGCCTATGATACATGTGCCAGAGGAGGCACTCAGAACCCTCTCTGTGGCCATGCTTGCTGTTGCCCCAGCACAGAATTCACCCAATGTTCATTACTAGAAAGCCAGAGGGACATGGGGCAGGGCTGCTCCCCTCCCCCTCTCCATGCCTGCTTGAGGACATCATATACCCCTCTAAAAGGTTCACCATCACTGACCTAAATGTTCCAAAATATTTATAGCAGCTGTCTTTGTGGTGGCAAAGAACTGGAAACTGAGGTGATGTTTACCAATTGGGGGTGACTATATGATTGTTATGGAATACTATTATACTGTAAGAAATGACAAACATATTAATTTTTTTTTAAAGCATGGAAAGATCTACATGAAATTATGAAGACTAAAATAAGCAGTACCAAAAGAACATTGTATACAGCAACAGAAATATTGTTTGAAGAATGATTTGCGTATTTCTATCTCCAGAGGAAGAACTGATAAATAGAAACAAACAAAACATAGTTTTATATATACATATACATAATTTTGTCAAATTATGCCTTCTCTAGTGAGGTGAGGGGAGGAAGATAACTGGGGACCTTATGCTAAGACAAATAATTATTTTTTTAAAGAAATAAATGATTCTTTAATTCCTTTCAGTCCTCTCCTGGCTCTGTTTTTAATGTTCTCAGGACACCCAACTCATGCCTGTTCCCTCCTGGAAATTCCCTTAGCACAAGGGCCTTCTTGCCCTGGAAATTTCTATTCAGCCTGTGATCTGCTGATCCTGGAATATTTTTCCTCGAAGTATGTTCTGTTCCTTCCAAGTTTTATTTTTTCCTGGTAGCTCCATTTCATTTGTTCAAAGGAGCCAAGTTTGCCTTCCTTCAATTCCCTCAAGTGCCTAACTTCCTCTGGAATTCCAAATCCTTCCCCACTTCCATAGCCTCTGCGTTTCATCTCTCTTTCTGTAGTGTCTTCTCCCAAGAAAATCTAAGCTCCGCAAGAACAGGGTCTATCTTCCTTCATGTTCCTGTATGTCTACCTAGCATCTAGCACAATGTCTGGCACTTAGGGTTTAATAAATGCACCACGAAGCATTCAGTTTCACTGGGCTTCATTTCCCTCATCTTTAAAATAAAAAAGTTGGATTACATGACTTCTGTAGTCCAGTATCTGAGATCTTTTCCAACTTCAAGATTCTAGGACCAGGGTGTAGGTAGGTGGCTCAATGGATAGAGAACCAGACCTGGAGAGAGGTTCAAATCTGCCCTCAAAAAACTTTCTGGCTGTGTGACCCTGGACAAGTCCTTAAAAAAAATGCCCAGCCTTTACTGCTTTTCTGCCTTAGAACAGATATTTAGTGTTGATTCCAAGAAAGGAGGTAAGGGTTTATAAAAGAATTCTATAAATGAGTATTAATGGTTAAAGATTAGTAAGGAGCCTACCTAATTATACTTGAGAATTCATATTTTTATAAAGCATGCTTTAAAAGCATACACTATTTAAATAAATGATTGGCAACATTAACTGTTGTTTATAGTTATACATTTTAATAAAAATTCTATTTTTATATTTTCTAAAAGCATTAGTAAAATAGCACGCCAATATTTATTTCTTAGTGAATGACACCTATAGGAAGAATAGCTGTTCAGACAATGGCACCATAAATAAGACTTCACCACCCACCTGATGACAAGTCATTCTAATTGTAAGTAAAATACCTTGGAGAAAAAGTATAGTCTCTTGAAGACTAATGTGCCAAACTTTAAAAAATAGTTAATGCAACATCAACCAAGATTTATCTTTAATTTTTTTTTTTTGCTCATAGGTATAAGGGTGGGAGTCAATTAAGTCAATCAATCACACCCTCCCATATTTCCAAGCCAATGGAAAGTAACTAAGGAGTTGACCCACTCCCTTACTCTTGTGAGAACACCTCTATTGTCTCTATCAAGCAATTAAAGGCTTTCAACTAAAAGTCTTCCATGATTCAGAAACCTTGAAGATCATTAGATGAGATGGAATTACATTGCACAGGGATGTATATACAGATTGGCTGAGAAGACTTGGCTTTTTTAAAACCAGCAAGGTAGATTGGAATTGAGTATTTGAACATCTGGTAGCTTATTGGCAAAAGGAATTACTGAGAGCTGGGGAAGGGGAAAAGCCTCAGGCTCTCTCTTGGTTGTCTCCCCCTTTCCCCAACCCTTAAAAGAGGATGTCCCAGCCATAAACTTTAAAAGGTTGAGGGATTTGGCCTTTTCTTTGGCATCTTAGTCCCTGGAACACAAGGGGATAGTGATACTGACTTTATTGAGAACTAAAGAAAAACTAGACACACTGGGGAGGACTCCCAGCAACTTGGGGCCAAGGGACCCAGTGCCACATATACTTTTTAAACTTTACCCTTACCACTTTACCCTGAACTCTGGTGGAAGAGTTTGTCACAGAATTTTTGGGGAATGTTGTATACCAGTTATTCTTACTCAGTAAATACCCCTTTAAAAAATCTTGTTGTCCAACTGACTAATTGATTTCAACTGATAATCATGGCAGGACACACACTAGTGGGGACTGGTGAGCTATAGCATTAGAAAGATACCATCTAGATGATCAGCGCTATCCCTAAAACTCTGAGAGCAAATGTAGCAACTGTGTTCTGAGGACCTAAATATTTTTCCATGTGGAGGCTTATCTGAGAAACACTGAGCTCCTCTCATTTGCAAGGACCCACTGGAGAGATTCTCCTTCTAGAGCTATTATTATTGGAAACTATGATTTTGGGGTCACATTAGAAAAATTAACATTTGTCTCTTTTGTTTTAGATTTCAACTCTACCGCGATCTATTTTTTCTGTGTGTTTTCTTATCGGGTAATCATGAACAAAGAAACAAATGTAAAAATATTTGTTGAGTACTTACTAGGTGCAAGACACAATTTTGGACTCCTTAGCCATAGACCTGCTTTCAAGACTACTACTAACCAGTTGGGAAAATATGAAATCTATTTGTTAGAAATAAAATCATTCTTGAGTTTCATCCAATCTATGATGTCATAGATCTGAGGATTCCCTTGAAGAATGTGGATTGCAACCTACCAAAGCCTTCTTTCTCTCTGTATGGCTTCTATTTTTGTCTTCTTATAACTCTTCTACAGGTCTACCCAACAGGATGGGGGAATGTCATTAGGTTTCTTGACATCACTTGGGTACCAGGAACTATGAAAGCTATCTCTAAATAATCTATGTTCTCTAGAGAAGGAGCTTTTTTTTTCCCCCTAGAAATACATTTCTTTGATATCTTTTTTTAAAAAGAATTTACATTTATTCCATTTAAATTTCATCTTATAAGATACAAACTTACATTATGGGCTATAGCAGATAATTGTGAAACCTGGCCTTATCATCCAATATTTGTCTCTCCCAGCTTTGCATCTTCTTTTTTCTTTAAATTTTTTTTATTATTTTATTTTTTAGGTTTTATTTTTTAATTTTTCCATGGTTATGTGATTCTTGTTGTCTCCCTCCCCTTTTCCCTTCCCCCTCCTGGAATTGACAAGCAATTCTACTGGATTATATATATATATATATATATATATATATATATATATATATATATATATATATATATAATGATGATATCTTTTTGTGTTGCCTCCAGCACTCAGTTCATACAGGTAATATGCCTTGATTCTTTTTGAAGCTGTGGTACAAAAACAAAACAAAACAAGAAAAGAAAATGACCCTTAGTTCTGTGTAGCACCTTTCTGTTGCCATGTGGACAATTGCAGAATCAAGGAAAAGAGTCCAGAGGAAGTTAAGATTCACACAATTTTTAGACTGCTTATAAACATTCATTTAACTGTTGGCACTCTAATATAAGATCTTTGTCTAAAAACCAGTGAAGACATCCTACCAGAGGAACTGAATCATATCAGCATTGACAGACTCATGATAAATTCAAGCCAAAGAAAGAAGTTGGTAGAATTGGTTTTCACTATGTATCCAAAGTAACACGAAATATAATTTCACATGACATTTGGTCATCTTATCATGTACTCATTCATTACTCATGACGAGCATGAGGGAAAAAAACACCTAGAAAACATTGTAATTCATGTGCCAACATCTGCTTCAGATAATGAAAAGGCAAAAAAACTTCAACAAATGACTCAATAATATCTCCAAACAATATCAACATTACTTTAATATTTGATGACTTCAGTACAAAAGAAGGAGCAGGAGAAAATGGGGAAGAATAACATAAAATATGACTCAGGATCAAGAAATTAAAAAGGGCTACACTGAAGTTTTTCTTTAAGAAGTGAGTTGAAAGCTTCTGGGCATGATGAACACATGTAATAACCACAACAAAATAAAGTTTACAATATTCTAATTGACAGGAAATGAGTGGTTACTAAGGCTGGAATCATTTCTGAATCATAAATATGTATAGTTAGACTTACACAGACACTGGCATTTAAGAATTATCAGGAAAAAAGCCTAAAAACATTAGAAAAATGAGGATGAGAAAAAATATAACTTGCAATTAAGATGGCTGACTTATTTAAATCACTTACCAATACTAAAAATGAGAAATGGATAAGGAGACTGATACTTATATGGATTATGACCATGTTGTAAGTCAGTTTAGCTGATATATATAGCAAGTGTAAAAAAAAAAAGAGGGCAAAATAAAATAAATAAAAAGCCAAAACATCATCTTAGCAAAGTACTCATCTTACCAAATGAAAAGATATGGCATCTACGGGGAATAGTGATTTAAAATATAAGTTAATTGGCTTTTGCTAATGATTCCTCTTGTGGAACACATCTTTGGAAATGTGTGGCATATTCAAGATCCCACTGTGGTTAATTGATTGATGATGACAAAACAACATTTAAGTGCTTTTCCATTTCATTTTATTTTTGATTAACAAAGTATTTTCTTTCCTTCCCATCCTCTTAAATTAAAAGGAAAAAAAAAATACTTGTAATATATGCATACTCAAACAAAACAAATCCTCTCCTTGTCCCCGTGGAAAGATAACATTTATCCATAGAATGGAAATCAGTCTTAAAGGCTCTCTAAATAAGAAGCTTCCTATGAATGTATTAAGGTGACACATGATTCCTTGAGAGAGACAACTTTCATAGCTATACAAGCTTCTAATTTTGTATCACGATTCTTAGACTGTATCAAGTAAGGTGTAAAAATTGTGCTTCTAAAAATATTAGTTACTATCATGAAGGAGTTCTATTCAAGACCCGACACGTGGTTCTGATAGTGGATGACATTATGCTACAAGGTATTCTCAAGAAATCTGCATAAAAAATGTCTATTGCATAAAAAATATGACATGCTGTTGGATCATTAGTCCTTGAAGGTAGTCCATTAGTCAGTGGATAAGCCTAGTTATATGCCTGTTATGTGCCAGGCACTAAATACAGTACCTGGAGTCCGCAATGCCTATAACATATAATGAGGCACAGTTAGGTGTCTCAGTGTATAGAAAGCTAGGTCTGGACATGGGAGGTCCTGGGTTCAATGATGGCTTTAGATACGTCCTAGCTGTGTGACCCTGGGCAAGTCACTTAACCTCAATTGCCTCGTCCTTACCACTCTTCTGCCTTGGAACCTATACTTGGTATCATTCTAAGAAACAAGGTAAGGGTATTTAAGAAAGAAAAAAAAACAGGTAATGCATAGAAGCAATTAATTGCATTTGAACAGGAAGAAAAGGCTAGGCAAGACAGGATTTGGGATATTGCACTACCAAGCTCTGGAAAGCAAAAAAATTTATCAGCTTAATAGGTAACTCACTAAATAAGAAGCAATATGGATAGAGTCCTTCTCTGAGTCAAGAACACCTGGTTTCATGCCCCATTTCTAATACATTCTGGATCTGTGATCCTAGATGAGTCATTCAATCTCTTCTTAGCACCCAGACAACTTCCTAAGATTATAAATTATATCCAGACCAATACTGATAGAGAAGGTTTCTTTACCAGGAGTTCTCGATTTCATTGAAATTCTAAGTCTGATTAAAAAAAAAAAATTCTCCTATTGATGCTGTAGCCTAGCCAATTATGGACTATCATAATCTCTTTGAAAAGAATCAAAATTGTGGATGATCCAACTGGCATTTGGAGAACACATGATACGTGTTGATAAGATGTGCATTATTACCTGTGATGACATATGGTAGGAGCATGTCCTAGCTAGCCTCTCTTTCCTCACAGAACAGGTTAATTTTTCTTTAAAAGATATAGAGACATTCCTTGAGACTTGGCTGGCTCTGACTGTTGACTGGCTTTCTCACAGCCTGGGTACCAAGCTGGAGGGGCTCTTGGATCTGTAGTGGATGGAGAGGGGAGCTTTACTTTGCTCAGCTGAACCAACTTAAGAGGTTCTCAATGCTGATACAATGATGGAATGGCCAAGTCAGTATCTTTTGGTTAACTGCTGAATGACCTGTGGAAGTCTCATTTTGTTCCAGTTAGTAGAGGAAACTTCTATGGATGCTGATCTTCTTCTTGTTGTTCATTTGTGTCCTCTTTTTTTATGAATTCATAGACCATAACACTTCTGTCCTTCTACTATCTCTCAGTCTGACCAAGTTCATATTTATTGTTTCAATGATTCTATCGATCTCATTCTCTGGTGTCCCCTTCTCCTTCTGCCTTCAATCTTTTCTAATATCTTATGCACCTTAGAATTTCAGAAAGCTATCTGATGATAGATTGAGAGCCAGCCTAGAGACAGGAAGTCCTGGGTTCAAATTTTACCCTAAACACTTCCTATCTGTGTGATACTGGGTAAGTCATTTAACCTCAATTGCCTAGCTCTTGCCACAGTTCTGCCTTAGAACCAATACATGGTATTGATTCTAGGATGGAAGGTAAGGGTTTAAAAATAAATGAATAAAAATTTGAAAAGAAAGCTACCTGATATGCTAAGAGATTGAATGACTTATCTGGGGGTCACAGGTCCACAATATGTTAGAGGTAAGACATACCCACAATATCTAACCTGAACTATCAGGGGACTGGAGTCACATCCACCACTAAGCACATGTGCAGAAAGTAACAAAATGTATTTAGAAAGAAACATGATCTGAGAAGGAAGTATATCTATTACATAGTGAGATTGAGGGATAACAGAAGGGCAGCTTGAGTGCTGTACTAGTAATGAATCATATCTATCTTGACACTATTGATTTTATAAATGAAACCAGGAGAGAAAAAGAATGCTACTACTAAATGGAAGAATGGCTCTCAGTTTCATTTTGGAAAGGCGATTCAGGATTGGGCAAGGTTGGTATTGTTATGGATTCAAAGGCAACAAGAACTATTTGATGAGATATTTGTCCTCTTGTATTGAAGTACTTATGATAAGCATTTTCAAAAGACCTCCATGAAAAATACATAGTAGTTTATGCAGCAATACTTGTTGAAGAAGACAAAGAGGGAGATTCCATGAAGAGCCCAATCAAATTAAATTAACATATATTTTAATAATCAGTGACTTCAATTAAAGGGAAGGAAATGGACAAGATGGTGAAAATATGCTGGAAAATAAAAAATAAGAGAGATCAAATGCTTTGAAAGCCATACAAAAACTCATGCCTACAAGTCATTAATGCTTTATTCAAGAAGTGAGTTGGGAATTATTGGACATGCTGAACATCAAATAATGTCATAATAAATAAAGTTGATTATATTTTGACAAATAGGAAATTATGATATCCAGAGTGGAAGTTATTTCTAAACCAGCTGCATGTGTACAGAACCTAGCAAAGATAAAAATTGATGCTAAACAAAATTACAAAAAAAAAAAGATAAGGTACAATATTGAGGCAATTCCAATCTGACCTCTTTAAATAAGATGCTGATGCCAAAAAATGGAAAATGGATAAGAGTAGAGGCATTATCACAGTTTTATCACCATGTTTTAAGGAAGTTTAACTGATACAAAAAATTAGTACAATGAGAAACCTAGAAAGCACTTGACCTCCTTGTCAGGGGTAGAAAAATGATAGCCAAAGGCAACATTAGTTTAAAATATAAACTTATTTTTCAATTCTTTCAAAGGATAATGGTTGAGATTATCAAGACCTTATAAAAGAGTGATAATAGAGAAACAAGTTTTAGAAAGTTTGGCAAGAATTCAAATGAAACCAAGTCATCTTGAGGCCATTTAAGAATGAACCAAGAAGGAGAAGAGACTGGTGAAAAATGGAAGAGCTCTACAAAGATTTCCATAACAAAATCTTTCCCTTAAATGTCAGTGGATCTACCACATTTTGACTCTAACCATAGTACCTGACATAATATAGGAATTAAAAAAAACACTAAAGGAAATACAAATGAGAAAAGTAGCTGGAGTAGACCAACTATATGTCTGTCATATGAATGATAGGAAGACTCCAAATGCTAGGGGTAAAAAATTAGAACCTTTTTACTTCCCCAAAATGATGACCAAGAAAATATCTCTAGTTGTCACTCATTTCTCTACTTTCCCATTGTAATACCTGATTGCAATAATTATTTCATTTTAAGCCTGGTGGAAGTATAATGGCCCCTTTGGATTCACTTGGTTCCTTCTTTTTCTACTTCAGGAAGTTCGCTTTAAATGAAAAAGTTCTGATTTCAGCTGCACTCATTCATTAAGTATCTAGTATGTGCTAAGGATGAAGACACAAAAAGAAAAACTGTTTCTGCTCTCAAGGAGCTTACAATTTAAGGGAGGGAGGCAACGTACAAAAAGAAGATGAAAATAAATCAGAAAGGGGAGGGAGTATTGTAGGTATGTTGGAGAAGTTCAAAAGAGTGCATCTAGGTGGGAAATGAAGACCACTCCACCCAAGAAAATTCCCAATACCTGGACAGAGTTTGGCCTCTATACTTACCCTTATGTTTATATCTTTCTCTAATTAAACCTGGCCCCTTTGTATTTGAGTCAAAATTTACTATAAATATTTGGGTAACCAAACAGTAGTTATATTTTAAAGTTTGTAAATAGACAGGTATTGGAAAAGGAAGTTAAGGGAAAAGCTTACCTGTCCTTAAGACTTTTGTTTGGGTTCATGGTTCTGATATGCTTGCAGAGCCAATGACTCTCTTCCTTATATTTCTTCTCTTACCATAGCTCACTCTTTTCCCCCTACACTCCTCAAACATGGATTATAAATGTTATCCTTGCTCCAGACTTTTGAATCTATACTCACAATCAGCATCTCTTCTTTTTCTGAGCTGGTTCCTTTCTTTCATACAAAGTCCTCAGAACAAGATTGTCTCTCTCACAGGTGTTATTCACCCTGTGAAGATAGGATTAACTCTTTCCATTGTCTATTTTTAGCTAAACAAATCAAGAACTTGAAGTACTCCTACTTAACACTAAGTAAGAAAGTTTGTAAGTCACTTGCTAGAGTGGGTGACAACTCCAGAGGTCATTGCACTGCCCCTGGGCAATGCTAGGCAAATTGTAAGATTGGTTCCTGTAAAGTGGAAAAGGAACAGGAAGTGATGTAGAAAAAGGACTATAAAAAGTCCTGAACTTCCTGTCCAAGGGTCTTCTCCTTTGAACTTCTTCTCCTTTGGAGTTCTTCTTTGGAGTCTCTCTGTGTTGGTAAGCCAGACTAAAGGAGGAGACTTTTCCCCTGGATTCTGCATCAGCTTGCTGGATGAGTAGCTGGCCTGCCTTTCCTGCCTTTTGGAGAGATTGGTTCTGGAGATTCCTGCCTTGGCTTTGTAGGAGACTACATTGGTAGAACCCTGGATGAAGACACAGCCAGGACTTCTGGCTAAGGATCACTGGGAAATGTGGAGAAAGAATCTCGGGGAAGCCCTGCTGGGGCTGAGCCTGGCTTCTCAGGAGGACTGGTCAGCTTATTAGAATCCATCTATCTACATTTTTCTACTTTCACTTTTTCCACCTCTTTGTAAATAAAGCTGCTAAAAGTCATTTTGACTTAGCTATAATATTTTTAAATCAGTGCCTACAATATTGCTTTAGAATTCTCATATTTAGTCAAAACCCTAAATTTTTAACTCTTATAACCCTCAAGTTTGATTAAATAAAAAATCTGGGGGTTTCAAAACCTTTGAGATTATATTCTTTTAATTTGTCTTTCATCTGAAAATCAATACTGTGTATTGTTTCCAAGGTGGAAGATTGCTAAGGGCTAGGCAATGGGGATTAAGTGAGTTACCCAGGGTCACAAAGCTAGGAAATATCTAAAGCCAGATTTTGAAAACAAGACCTTCTGTCTCTAGGCCAGGCTCTCAATCCATTGATTCAGCTAGCTGCCCTTTATTCTCTATTCTTATTAAAAGCATTTTTGGTGATGGTTAGAGAGGGAGCAGGGAGACTTTCACAAATAATATTCTCTAGAAAAGTGAATCTTTACTCTCACCCAATTGGATTTAAAAGAATAAAGTACATATTATTAACCACAAAATGTATTTTATTTCATTAATAGAACCTCAAAGGGTCTTTTGCAATTGGGTCAGACCCTGCTCTTGGTTAACTGATATGAGGGCAATAGAGCATACTACCTACCATCACAACATACTTCCCAAGACCTTGAGGTTGGAACATGGTCAAGATCTACTCTCAAATGGCAGGAAGAAGCAAGAAATATGCCACTTCCCCTCCCCCTGACAGCCAGGGACACACCAACTTTTACTACCTCATTAGGATTCTGGAGACTCCAGTGACCACAAGACCCTTCTCCAGGCAGGTTTGCCTTGACTTACTCCAGGACACAAGCCTTCTGGCTAGAAACACATTGCTTTGTGCTCTTATGCCTGCCCCATAGTGGGCTTCTAGGTACTTTCTAAACCATAGGAACATGGCATATAAGGAAGTTGACGGTTGTGCCAAAACCTAGGGAATTAACCTTGAAACTTAAAATCATCCACCCTCATTGGTAGGTCTCACCATTCGTCTCCTGGACACATTCTCCAAGGATTGGCATACCTGACCTCCTTTTTCACTTTTCTCATCATCACAATATGAAATCCCCTTCCCTATCACAGAAGAACAAATCCAATCTCCACAACCCCTATGGTGAATTAATGGAACAACATGGACAAGAATTACATAAAATATACAGAATTAGTTGGGTTGTAATCTACATGATTGGAGATAACATCTACCTTGATAAAATTTAAATATTTGGAGCATTAGTAGTAGAGAGACTGCTGGGACCAAAGTCAGGAAGACCTGAATTAAAATTCTACCTCAGGCCTTTAATAACTATGTAACTCTTTGATTCAGTTTTTTTCTCTGCAAAATGAGGTCACTACTAGCACCAAATTCACAGGATTTTTGTGAGATTCAGATGCAATAATATATATAAAGTTCTTTGTATGTGTTAGAGAACTATATCCATCACAATCTTTATCAACATCATCATTGTCACCACCATGGTCATTGTCATCATCATTGATATATTAAAATTTTTTTTCTTAATTTTATTTTTATTGTCATGCAAAACACACTTCCATATTGGTCATTGTTATGACAGCAAAGTCATACATACATAATCAAAACCCCAAACTTATGAAACCATAAGTACATTGATGTGAAAGATGACTTCAACAGTTCTTTCTCTGGAAGTGGATAACTTCCTCCACATTGATATATTGTTAAAAATATTACTTTAAAGTTCTTCCAAAATAAACAAACACACGAAGCATGTCCAACATGAATACCTCACTCCACACCTATAGTCGGCTGAGAAACAGAAGGTATCTTTTGCTATCGGATCTCTGAAGTCAAGATTGGAAAGACCTATGTTTTCAGTATTTTAAATTCTGAAATGAACAAGCACTAAATTATATGGGTATTTCTATATGCAAAGTGGGATATTATGATAATGAGGATTGCACATGAAATCACAAATCTTTGTTGTGTACATAACAGTTCACTCGCCCACCTTTTATAAGACAGCTATTCCTCTGGGAATTCTGTATGATAAAGAAATTCTTAGCAAAGTTTTAAAAAGTGCCATATAAAAGCCATAATTGGTAAAAACCAAAGAGAAGCATTAATGATAATAATGATAATTAATAATAATATGCATTTATATAGTATTTTAAGATTTACAAAGTACTTTACAAAATTATCTCATCTGATCCTTACAACATTCCATGAGGAGGGATAATTATTATTATTTCCATTTTATAGATGAGGAAATTGAGGCAGATAGAGGTTAAGTGACTTTCCCGGGGTCATACAGTAAGTGTCTAAGACCAGCTTTAAACTCAGGTCTTCCTGACTCCAGGGTCAGGGTGCTACCTCCTGAGCTACTTAATTTCTCTCCAAATCAGTTTTTTTCTTTCAAAATAAATTTGAACAAGATGTTGAATAGAAAGCTAAATAGGTCAGTAGCCACTCAGAGATATGAGGTCAGAAGTCAGAGGGATTTTGCCCTTAGTCTATTAAAGCAAGAAATGAAGTCAGTTCTAGTAGGCCACTGCTTAAGAACGCCTAAATGGCTGTACTGTGACAGTGCATGCATGGCCAAGGGGTCCTCCAGGAGATTGGAAATCAATCCAGATCCAGGTGGAAGACCACTCAGGGAACTGGAGGAGGGCAAAATTCAGACATCCTGGAGTTGGCCAGCTCATACCAGATGTTCCAAGAGTCCAGAAGTTAACATAGTCTTGTAAAAAGGAATTCTTTATTTCTTTTTTGATTTAATCGGGAACCTGGAGGTCCTCTAACCATAGAGATGTGTAGGGATAAACCAGCCCACAGTGACAGGAAGTAGAAATCATAGAGACAGGAAGGAGAAACCATAGAGACAGTTAAGGCTGGCAGTTGGGCTAGCATTTGCTGACAGTTGGGGGGGGTCAGTTTTTGACAATTAGGTCTATAAGTTGTTGAGGCTGGCAGTTGCAGTGAAGTTGGCTGCTGGGCAAGAGTTGGTTATTGGGGTTGGTTGCTGGTGGTGTGGGTTGGTGATTAGTTGGTGGTTGGCATTTAGTTGCTGGAATATAAAAGGGACCTGAACTTACTGAGAGGGCTTTTGGCTTTAGCCTTTAGATGGCTTTTTGTCTTTTGGGGTTTGGCTTTTGATTTCTGTTGTTAGGTTTTTTTCCCTTCCTTGAACTTTTTGGAAGGTGGCTGGTCTTTGTTGACAGACCTAATTGGGGTTGGATTAAACACTGATTGGATTGATTTTGATTGGGTGGATAGGGTTGGAACGTTGGGGCATGGTTGTTATTAGTAGTACTTATAAGCAGTTATAGGTAAATATAGGCAGTTTTATATATTAGTTATAGGCAGTTATAGGATAACTAGTATAGACATTAGGAAATTTCTTTCTTTACTTTTTTCCTATGTTTCCCTCCTTTACTATATTCATTTAACTATATTCTTTAACTATCTCTATTTTAATTAAACTAAATTGTTAATTGTTAAAAGCTGCTAGAAGTTTTCTTTTCTCTGGCTTAAAGGGATAACATTAATTTATAACTCTACTATATTCTTATTAAAACTTAAATTATTAAAAGCTACTCTCTTATTTTGTCAAAACCCCTATTTTAACCCTTACAGTCTCCATTATTTGGTGATTGTGTCAGGACAAAGCCCATTCCAAATGGGTGGGCAATTGGACAAGGATAGAGAGGTGGAATCAATGCTGAGAGTAGCATTTGAGCTGAGTTTCCAAAAGCTAGAGGCAGAAGCCAAAAATTAAGGCAGAAGGCAGGGCTTGATCTAAGCTCTAATCCAGTTCCTTGTCCCAGTCTCTGGTTGTTGAATAAGAACAAAGAGAAGGACATCAAGACAGTGGAAGCAGAATTCAGATTATAATGGGGACATAATTAGGAAGGGTTTGTCCATCCCATTCAAGAGTGTGATAGAGCCTTGTCCTGGCACACAATTTTCATCCAGAAACTGAAGTTGGAGTGATGGTTAAATCTAAGAAAATTCTGAATACAATGAAGAAATACTGTGAGCTAAGAGAAGCCTAGAAAATTAAACTTAGAAAAATTTTACTATACAATAAATGCAAATAACCTCAGAAGAAAAGAATAATTTGTCCACATGGATTCCAAGAGTGAAGGAAGAAATAAAGAAAGACATATACACAAAAGAAATTTGAGTTCTTGAGGGAACAAATAAAAGGAGAATAAGTATATTAGAAAAGAAGATAGAAAATATTACCTCTGTTGTATACTCCCTAAAAGATAGAATGGTGCAATTGAACTCAATAGCACCAGGAGACAACAAGAATATTAAAACAAATCTGTACATTTTCTTCTTTTTTTCTTTGTAATCCAGTGTTCATTTTATTTCTTTCAGTCATTTGTTCATTTCTTTTTCTTCTTAAAAATGTACTTATTTGCTTTACTTAATAACCACCATCATCACCACCAAAAACATTTAAATAGACAAATGCAAAAAAGTGAATGTGTGATACCACAAACTCCACATTGTTTACAATTTCTTTAAAATATGTAAATTTTATATGTTTGGTAATAAAAATATCCTCTGTTTTTGAATTCTCTTTGCATTTGTTTTACTTCAATACTTTTTTCTCTTGATTTTATGGCTGTCATCTTTATAATGTAATCATAGTATGTATTATTCTTATCCTCTTTTCTTCTCTTTATTTTTCCCTGATTTTTTTTTATATTTTCAATATTTATAATTTCTAATAACATAATACAATCAATTACATTCAAATATCTCAGACTATCCAGCTGTTTCTTGGCTATCCACCATAAGAAACAATTGTTCTGGAAAATAGTTTAAGGAGAGATATTTTTAAAATGGTTAGATTCCCCACAAACAACCAAAAAAAAAAATCCGCCTAACATATTTTAAGGAATCATTTTAAAAAGTCTAGGTTTATTGGGATAAGAATACAAAAAGAAGGATCCCGGGAGTCAAGATGGTGGGATAGAGGCAGCAAAAGTTCAGACCTCTGAAAACCTTCCCTTACCGATTACAAACTGAATGCTCCTAGGGGACTGAAAATCAAATCTAACAACAAGATGGAGCAAAGGAACTCCCCTGCTGGACTCAATTCAAAAGATATGCCCCCCAAAAGCCTGAATTTGAGAACACTTGGGTTTAAGGGGAAGGGAGAAGGAAGGTCCCAGGACCCTACTCCCAACCCCCACCTAAAGCACTAAGCCTCCAGTGGCAGCAGGAACCTCTGGGTGGGCAAAGGCACTGGTCGTGAGGGAGTACCTTGTGGGCATGGCTGTGCCAGGGTCAGAGCATTGAACACAGGCTGTAGGGAAGGAGCTGGAGAGGGAGCGCAGAGGTGCAGCCTGGTCACAGCAGCTGAGACCCTCCATATTGTTCCCAGCTTCCAGGAGATTTTGGCCTCAGGGCATATCCAGCCCAACCAGCTGAACTTAATCCCATCAAAAGTCTTCAGAGGTCAGGGAAGCTCAAGCTTCAACACCCCTCCTCTACAGACTGCACTGAGAGATCTCCTGAAAAAGCTCCCAGAGGGGAGACTGACAGAAGACCCCAAAACCAAAAAAAAAAAAATGAGAGGAACAAGAGCACAGACAACTGCAGGGAGTAGAGAAGGGGTACATATGAGCAAACTACAGAAAAAGAAAAAATAAATTACAATCAACAGCTTCTATACAGGCAATGAACAAGGAGCAAATGGAACAGAGGAGGATCAAGGAACATTAAGCAAAAACACAGAAACACCAACAAACTGGACACAATTTAAGAATCATTGGTCTACCAGAAGACCATGACAAAAGAAAAAGCCTGGACATCATACTACAGGAAATTATTAAAGAAAACTGTCCCAATATCCTAGAACAAGAGGGAAAAGTGGAGATTGAAAGAATCCACAGATCACCTCCTGTACTTAATCCCCAACTGACAACACCCAGGAATGTTATAGCCAAATTCAAGAACTATCAGACCAAGGAAAAAAGATTACAAGCTGCTAAGAAGAAGTCATTCAGATATCATGGAACCACAGTGAGGGTAACACAGGATCTGGCTGCATCTACACTGAAGGACTGAAAGGCATGGAATATGATATTCCGGAAAGCAAGGGAACTAGGTCTACAACCAAGAATCAACTACCCAGCAAAACTGACTATATTCATATAGGGGAAAGTGTAGTCATTCAACAAAACAGAAGAATTCCAAGCATCCATAAAGAAAAGACCAGACCTGAACAGAAAATGTGATGCCCAAACACAGAACTCAAGAGAATCATCAAAAGGTAATTAAAAAAGAGGGAAAAAAGAATAAAAAACAAAACAAACAAACAAACAAAAAGCTTTTTTAAAGAGACCCTATAAGTTAAAATGATATGTATCCCTATAAGAAAAGAGGTCATTGGTAACTCTTAAAAATTGGTACTTTCACCTGGGCAGCTAGAAGAATTACACTTAGAGGGAACAGTGACAAACTGTATAGGATGAAATGGCAAGATATAGATATGTATCTAGATATATGTATGCATAAATATATATACGTGTGTGTATATATTTGTGTGTGTATATATATATATATATATATATATATATACAAATAGAGCTAAAAAGAGGTTAATACTAAAAGAAATGGGGAAGAAGCAAAAGGGGGTAAATTTATATGTCACAAAGAAGCTCATGGAGGGAGGGGGGAGAACATCAATACACTGGAAGGGTAAAGAGATTGGAGATTGGAAATACTTAACTCTTACATGCATTGAAATTGACCCAAAGAGGGAGGAACAATCTAATCCATTGGGGCAGTGAATAGATTTGTGCCCTATAGGGAAGTAAAAGGGTAAAAAACAGACTGCTGGGGAGGGAAGTAGTACAAGGGAAGGAGATGGTGGGGGTATTTTTAAAAAGACTTCAAAGAAAATAATGGGGGGAATAAGAAGGGAGGGGATAGAAAGGGAAGTAAAATAAGGATGGGAACTAGGGGGACTGATTAAAAACAAACATTGGTGTAGAAGGAAATAGTGAAAGAAGGAAAGGCAGAACTAGGAGTAGAAATCAAAATTTTGGGAAATACACAGCTGGTAATCATAGCTCTGAATGAGAATGGAATGAACTCATCCATAAAATACAAGCAAATAGCAGAGTGGATTAGAATCCAAAACCCTACCATATGCTGTCTACAAGGACACATGACGAAGGTGGACACAAATAGGCTGAAAGTAAGAGAATTGAGCCAAATCTATTGGGCATCAACTGGTAAAAAGAAGGCAGGAGTCACAATCATGATATCTGACAAAGCCAAAGTAAAAATAAATCTAGTTAAAAGAGATAGGGAAGGTAATTACATCCTGATAAAAGGCAGAATAGACAATGAGGAAATATCAGTACTCAACATCTATGCACCAAATGCCATAGCATCCACACTTCTAAAGGATAAACTAGTGGAGCTCAAGGATGAAATAGATAGAAAAACTATACTACTGGGATACCTGAACTTTCCTCTATTTGAACTAGACAAATCAAACCAAAAAATAAATAAGAAAGAGGTAAGAGAAGTGAATGAAATCTTAGCAAAATTAGAGTTAATTGATATGTGGATAAAAATAAATAGGGACAAAAAGAGTACACCTTTTCAGCAGTACATGGTTCATTCACAAAAATTAACCATGTATTAGGGCATAAAAACATTGCAAACAAGTGCAATAAATGTGACCTTCTCAGATCACAATGCAATGAAAATAATAATTAGTAAGGGTACATGGAGAGGTAAATCAAAAATTAATTGGAAATTAAACAATATGATTCCCTGTTAGTTAAAGAACAAATCATAGAAACAATTAATAATTTCATTGAAGAAAATGACAATGATGAGACATGCTTTCAAAACCTATGGGATACAGCCAAAGCAGTACACGGGGGGGGGGGGGGGGTGGGGATTTATATCCTTGAGTTCATATATTAACAAACTAGAGAGGGCAGAGGTCAATGAATTGGGCATACAAATTAAAAAACTAGAAAGTGAACAAATTAAAAATCCTCAGATAAAGACTAAATTAGATATCCTAAAAATCAAAGGAGAAATTAATAAAATTGAAAGGCAAAGAACTATTGATTTAATAAACAAGACTAGAAGCTTGTACTTTGATAAAACAAATAAAATAGACAAAGTACTGGTCAATCTAATTATAAAAAGGAAAGAAGAAAACCAAATTGACAGTATCCAAGATGAAAGGGGAGACCTCACCTCTAATGAAGAGGAAATTAAGGCAATCATTAAAAACTATTATGCCCAATTATATGACAACAAATATGGCCACTGAGGTGATATGGGGGAATACTTACAAAAATATAAATTGCCTAGACTAACATAAGAAGAAATAGATTACCTAAACAACCCATTCAGCAAAAGAAATTGAACAAGCCATCAAAGAACTCCCTAAGAAAAAATCCCCAGGTCCAGATGGATTCACAAATGAATTCTATCAAACATTCAAAGAACAACTAATCCCAATATTATACAAACTATTTGACAGAATAAGCAAAGAAGGAGTTCTAAAACTCATAAAAATTCCTTTTACGATACAAATATGGTACTGATTTCAAAGCCAGCCAGTCAAAAACAGAGAAAGAAACTATAGACCAACCTCCTTAATGAATATAGATACAAAAATCTTAAATAGGATACTAGCAAAAAGACTCCAGCAAGTCATCACAAGGGTTATTCACTATGACCAGGTAGGATTCATACCAGGAATGTAAGGATGGTTCAATATTAGGAAAACCATCCACATAATTGACCATATTAACAAGCAAACCAACAAAAATCACATGAGTATCTCAATATATGCAGAAAAAACCTTTGACAAAATACAACACCCATTCCTATTAAAAACACTAGAAAGTATAGGAGTAGAAGGGTCTTTCCTAAAAATAAAAAGCAGTATATATCTAAAACCATCAGCAAACATCATCTGCAATAGGGATAAACTAGAAGCCTTCCCAATAAGATCAGGAGTGAAATAAGGATGCCCATTATCACCTCTATTATTTAATATTGTACTAGAAATACTAGCTGTAGTGATTAGAGAAGAAAAAATATTGAAGGTATTAAAATAGGCAAAGAGGAGACCAAGCTATCACTCTTTGAGGATGATATGATGGTCTACTTAAAGAGTCCTAGAGGATCAACCAAAAAGCTAGTCAAAATAATCAACAACTTTAGTAAAGTTGCAGGAAACAAAATAAACCCACATAAGTCATCAGCATTTCTATATATCTCCAACCCATCTCAGCATCAAGAATTAGAAGAGAAATTACATTTAAAATCACACTAGACAATAGAAAATACTTAGGAATCTATCTGCCAAGACAAACACAGGAACTATATGAACACAACTACAGAACACTCTCCACACAATTAAAACTAGATCTAAACAATTGGAAAAACATTGATTGCTCATGGTAGGATGAGCTAACATAATAAAAATGATAATCCTACCCAAATTAATTTACTTATTTAGTGCCATACCCATTGAACTACCAAAAAACTTCTTTACTGAATTAGAAAAAACCATAACAAAGTTCATTTGGAAGAACAAAAGATCAAGGATATCTAGGAAAATCATAAAAAAAAATTCAAAGGAAGGAGGTCTTGCATTCTCAGATCTCAAACTATACTATAAAGCAGTGTCATCAAAACAAACTGGCTAAGAGATGGAAAGGAGGATCAGTGGAATAGACTTGAGGTAAATGACCTCAGCAAGACAGTCTATGATAAGCCCAAAGATCCCAGCTTTTGGGACCAAAACCCACTATTTGATAAAAACTGCTGGGAAAATTGGAAGATAATATGGGAGAGATTAGGTTTGGATCAACATCTCACACCCTACACCTAGATAAACTCAGAATGGGTGAATGACCTCAATATAAAGAAGGAAAGTATAAGCAAATTAGGTGAACACAGAATAGTATACTTGTCGGATTTTTGGGAAAGGAAAGACTTTAAAACTAAGCAAGAGCTAGAAAAAAAATCACAAAATGTAAAATCAATAATTTTGATCATATCAAATTAAAAAGTCTTTGTACAAACAAAACTAATGCATCCAAAATTAGAAGGGAAGCAACAAATTGGGAAACAATCTTTATAACGAAAACCTCTGACAAAGGTCTAATTACTCAAATTTATAAAGAGCTAAGCCACTTGTACAAAAAATCAAGCCATTATCCAATTGATAACTGGGCAAGGGATATGAATAGGCAATTTTCAGTTAAAGAAATCAAAACTATTAATAAGCACATGAAAAAGTGCTCTAAATCTCTTATAATCAGAGAAATGCAAATCCAAACAACTTTAAGGTATCGCATCACATGTAATAGACTGGCTAACATGATAGCAATGGAAAGTAATGAATGCTGGAGGGGATGTGGCAAAGTTGGGACATTAATTCATGATTGGTAGAGTTGTGAATTGATCCAACTATTCTGGACGGTAATTTGGAACTATGCCCAAAGGGTGATAAAAGACTGCTCTTTGATCCAGCCATAGCTCTGCTGGGTTTGTACTCCAAAGAGATAATAAGGAAAAAGACATGTACAAGAATATTCATAGCTGCACTCTTTGTGGTGGCAAAAAAAATTGGAAAATGAGGGGATGTCCTTCAGTTGGGGAATGGCTGAACAAATTGTGGTATATGTTGGTGATGGAATACTATTGTGCTCAAAGGAATAATAAAGTGGAGGAATTCCATGGAGACTGAAACAACCTCCAGGAAGTGATGAAGAGTGAGAGGAGCAGAACCAGGAGAACATTGTACACAGAGACTGATACACTGTGGTACAATCAAATGTAATGGACTTCTCCATTACTGGCAATGCAGTGGTCCTTAAAAACCTGAAGGGATCTACGAGAAAGAACACTATCCACATTCAGAGGAAAAACTGTGGGAGTAGAAATACCAAAGAAAAACAACTGCTTGAATACAGGGGTCAAAGGGCTATGTTTGGGGATGTAGACTCTAAATGAACATCCTAGTGCAAACACCAACAACATGGAAAGAGGTTCTGATCAAGGACACAAGTAATACCCAATGAAATTGCACATCGACTGCGGGAAGGATGGGTAGAGGGGAGGAAGGGAAATATTGTGATTATTGTAACCAAGGAATAATGTTCTAAATTGACTAAATAATTTAATTTTAAAAAAGAATACAAAAAAAGAAAGTGGAAAATAATTCACCATTTGAAAAAAATTCTAAATTAAATTATCAAAGGACATTATAGCCAAAATGTAGAGTTTCTAGTTCAAAGGAAAAAAATAAGAATAAATGAGTTTAGGTACCAAGCTACCATAGACAGGATCACATAAGGCTCTGCTGTATATTCTATAAAAGAGTAAAAAATTTAGAATAGAGTATACTGAAAGGTAATAGAAAATTATACAACCAAAAATAACATAAATATACTGAGAAACTGAATATAATACTACAAAGAAAAAAAAAGGATCTTTAATAGAATAGCATCTTTTACACTATTCATAATTAAAAGACTAGAGCAGAGTAGAATATCTTCTATCCAAATTTAGGAAGTAGTCAGAATTGACTAGTTAGAAAAAATAGAGAAACCTGGGAAAATATTTAAAAGTTGGTTCAGAGTGAGGTGATCAGGAGAACAATTTATAAAATAACTAAAATAACATAAAGGAAAAAATTGATACTGAAAATTCTGACCAATGTAGTGATCAATCATTATTTTGAAAGACATGTTACAGTATGCTTCCTGACATTGTAAAGAAGAAATGAACTAAAGGTGTAGGATCATATATCTATTTTTAGACATAGCCGATGTGAGAATTTAGAAGCAACTCGATGGCATAATGGATAGAGCATTGAAGCTGGAATCAGGAAGACTCATCTTCCTGAGCTTACATCTGGCCTCGGGCCAATATTAGCAATGTGACCCTCAGGTAAGTCATTTAACCCTGATTGCCTCAGTTTCCGTATCTGTAAAATGATCTGGAGAAAGAAATGGCATAGTACTCCAGTATCTTTGACCCCACAAAATTCCCTAATGGAATCACAAAGAGTCAGACATTACTGAAAAATAAATAAGAAATAATAATGTGAGGATTTTATATTACTATACTTATTTATAAGCAGGGCTTTGGGGAGGCAGAGGAGTGGGAAGAGACTACAGAATAATGATTACTCATGAGGGAAAAAAAAGTAAAATACAGAAAAAAGCATTAATGAAACATTTAAAAGTACAAAGAGGAGGGCAGCAAGGTGAGGTAGTGAGTGATTTGAATGCCAGGCCTGGAGTCAGGAGGACCTGGGTTCAAATCTGGATTCAGATACTTCCCAGTTGTGTGACCCTGGGCAAGTGACTTAACCCCAATTTCCTAGCCTTACTGCTCTTCTGCCCTGGAACTAATATTTGTTTGGATTCTAAGACAGAAGGTTAGGGTTAAAAAAATACCAAAAGGACAAGTTATTTGCATATTAAATTTAGAGACCTTTTTAGAGGGGAGACATCCTCCCATACTCTAGATATTCAATCCTCATCTACTATTCTTTTTCTTTGTTCTTCATGTATTGAAAAGATCATGCTTATTGATGTTATTCAAATTCATAATAAAAAAGAAAATTTTCTAAAATCCATCTACACTTATTGCCTCTGCTTTCTCTCCTCCCATCTACTTTCAAGTTGCTTATAATAAAGTTATTCAACTAAAACTCTAAGGTTACCAACAATCTCTAAATTGCCAAATCCAATGTTTTTTTCTCAGGCTTCTCCTTCTCAACTTTTCAGCAAGTTTTGTTACAGTTGACTTTCCTAGATACTCTCCTCCTTGGCTTCTTGTCACACTGCTTTCTCCCTCTCTTGGGTCTCCTTGTACTGATTTTGACCATTATTTCTCAGATTCTTTTGCTGTATCATCATTCTTGTCCTTCCCCTAACTATGGGAGTACCACAAGGCTCTGCCTTGGGTCTCCTTCTATTTCTACACCTTCTGTCTTAGTCATCTCATCTGCACAGTAATCTCATCATAATGGGTTTAATTATATCGATACAGATGGCTTCCAAACCTTAATATTCAGCTCTAATATCTCTTATGACCTCTAGTCCTACATCACTAAGTGCCTCTTGAACCTCTCCAATGGGATGTTCTATAAGCACCTCAATCTCAGCATATTCAAAATGGAGGTCATTATCTTTCCCTTTAAAGCTACCTCTCCTCCAAATTGCCTTTTTTTATTTATTAAAGGCACTACTTTCTATTCATCTATGTTTGTAACCTCAGCATCATCCTTGTCTCTTCCCTGTCCCTCACCCACCAGTTACCAAATTCTTAGTGCAGTTTTAAACTTTTTTTAACCCTTACTTTCTGACTTATAATAGATGCTAAATATTGATTCCAAGGTAAAAAACAAAACAAAACAAAACAAAAAACCAAAAAAACAGCTAGGCGACTGTAGTTAAATGACTCACCCAAGGTCATATAGCTAGGAAATATCTGAAATCTGATTTGAACCCAGGACCTCACATCTCGAGGCTTGGCTCTCTATCCACTGAGCCATTTAACTGCCCCTTAAATAATAATTTTGCTCCCTTTAGTAATACAAATATAACAATAATAATAATGATCCCAAACCACTAAAATCTTTGGGACACTCTGTATATAAATCCATTCATTTTGTTTCATTCACATGGACCACCACATTAGTCCATTCACTCAACACCTGCTCTCTAGACTTTTGTAATCATCTCCTACCAGGGCTCAGTCTGTCCTTTACCCAAACTATAATCCAGGCAGCTGCCAAAACAACCTCCCCAAAGCACAGGCACTTCCTTGCTCAAAAAGCTCCATTGACTCCCTATTGCCTCCAGGATAAATACAGACTCTTCTGTTTGGCCTTTAAAGCCCTTCATGATCTAAATCCAACCTACCTTTCTGGGTTTATTTCACACCATTCCCCTTCCTGCACTCAACATTCCAGCCAAACCAGCTTATTTGCTGAGCTGAGCCCTGGATTTGGCATTTCCTCTCTTGTCTCTGTACCTTGGCTCAGGTTGTCTTTCCTGCCTGGAGAGACCACTCCCTGCACACCTCTCCATCCTCTGCTTTTCCTGACCCCCCTAACTATTTGTACTTTTTTCTTCCTGAAATCAGCATGAGGATAGTTAATCTGTTTAAGTGTTGTCTTGCCAGGACTCCTCCCCAGTAGAGCGTTGGTTCCTTGAGGGCAGAGATGACTTTTCATTTTGGTTTTCTATTCACAGTGTCATACTAGGGTATGAGTCATTTTTTTCAGTTGTGTCAGACTATTTGGGACCCTATTTGGGGTTTGGCAGACATATTGGAATGGTTTGCCATTTCCATCTCCAGCCTTGTTTTATAGATGAGGAAACCGAGGCAGAGTTAAGTGACTTGTCCAGGGTCAAAAAGCTAGGAAGTGTCTGAGGCCAGATTTGAACTAATAAATATGAATCTTCCTGATTCCAGACATGGCACTCTATCCACTAGCTGCCCCCTTCTTTCCCCTAAAGCCTGTCAGTTGCTTTAAAATTACTACATTTGATTTTAGCCAAAAGCGATTTGCTTCAAAATTACTGACACAAATAAGTTCCATTCCCACCAAGCAGTGGTTGTTCATCTGATGTCTATAAACTTGTTTGTTTTGTTTTTACTTGATAACTATTTCAGCATAATTAGTTTCTTTTGTAATCTTATGTATTTTATTTTACTGAGAACAGGTTCATAGGCTTTATGAGTCTTCCAAAAGAATCCATGACATCAAAAGGCTCAGAATCCGTGCTGTAAAATTAAAACAATTCAGAGATACTCCCCTTGCATTTATCAGATTGGCTAATATGACCAAAAAAGAAAAATGATAAATGTTGGAGGAGATGGATAAAAATTGGAATGCCACTATACTGTTGGTGGAGTTATGAACTGAGAGAACTATTCTGGAGAGCAATATGGAACCATGTTTAAAGGGTCATAAAACTGTGTATACTCTTTGAGCCAACAATACCATTACTAGATTTGCATCACAAATCTATCAGAGATAGGGGATAAGAATCTCCTTTTACAAAAAAAATATTTTTAGCAGCTCTTTTGGTAGTGGCAAAGAATTGGAAATTGGCAGCGGATGGTCCATCAATTAGGGAATGGCTAAATAAATTATGTTATACAGTTGTAATGGAATAATATTGCACCCTAAGAAATGAAGAACAGGATGAGTTCAGAAAAACTGGAAAGACTTCTACGAACTGATGCAAAGTGAAGTGAGTAGAATCAAGAGATCAGTGTATATCGTAACAGAAATACTGTATGATGATCAACTGTGAAGGACTAAACTATTATTAGCAAAACAGGATTCCAAGATAATCCCAAGGGACTCATAATGAAAAATGCTATCCATAGCTAAAGTAGGCACTATTGGAGTCTGACTGCAGATCAAAGCATGCCATTTTTAACTTTATTTCCTTTACAAGTTTTTTTTATTGTATATATGATATATGTTTTCTGCCACAGCATGGGGAACATGGAAGTACATATTGCATGAAAGCACTGGAATAATCTGTATCAAACTATTTACTACCTTGGGGTGGAAGGAAGGAAGGGAAGGGGATAATCTGAATCACAAAATGTCAGAAAACAATCATCAAAAATTATTTCTATGTGTAACTAAAAACAAAATTAAAAAAAGAATCAATGTTGTAGAAGGAAGAGATCTAACATCTTCTTTGCCACCTACACTCAACTATACACCAAATGTTGGCACTGCATTTTAGAAAGGGCATGGAAAAATAGGAAAATTTACAGAAAAGGGTGACCAGGAAACTTATAACTAACATTTATTTATATAAGACACTCAAGTTTTCAAAGTCTCTCACTCTAATTTATATAAATATATTTCATTATATATGTATATATTTCATTTAAACATATATTTCATTAGGTAGATATAAATATATACTTCATTACAGTATCACAACAACCCCTTCCAAAAGGAAGGCCAGGAAAAAAAAACAACAAAGTAGGACAGCTTTGAAAGTTACTTGCTGAATTAATTATGTGTTTGAAATGAAAAGCAAGTTGTATATAATAGATAGTTGTGATTTCATGTATAGTCCTCTTCTTTCCTACTTTGCAGATCGAGATACTCATTTTGTCTGGTAATTGTGGAGCTCAAAATATCATGTGAAGAAATAGTGAAGTTATCAACATGCCCATTGTACCAATGAGAAGACTAAGGCTGAGAGTGGCTAAATGACTTGCCTATGGTTACACAGCTGTTAAGTGTCACAGTTGAGATTTGAACTAGGTCTTCCTGTAGTTTCTGACTCCAAGTCTGGCACTCATCCTCAAGTGAAAGACCTTGAGTTTGTCCATTGATCTCAAGAAGAGAAGAGAGGACTTCAAGTATTAGAAAAATGAATGAAACCTGCGAAGATTTGTATGACCTGATGCAAAGTGAAGTGAGCAGAATCAGGAGAACAATTTATACATTAACAATAATATTATAAAGACAATCAATTCTGAAAGATAGAAACTCTGATCAACACAATTTCCAAACATAATTCCAAATGACTTATAATGAAATATGCTAGCCATTCTTGGATAGGGAGGTGATGAGTGTACACTCAGTGTAGACTGAGGCATATTTTTTGGGGGGGACATAACTAATGAAGGAATTTGTTTTGTTCAATAACACGTTTGTAAAGAGTTATTTTTCTTATTTTTTCAATGCAGGAAGAGGGAGATGAGAGGGAAAAATTCAGAGTTGAATATAAAGTAAAAATTCTAAATAAACAAATCACTTCAAAATAGAAAGAAGAAAGGAAAGAAGTGAAATAAAGAAGGAAATAAAGATGAAAGGGAGAGAGGAGAAAAAGAGAGAGGGAGGGGGAAACAAAAAAGGAAGAAAAGAAGGGAGAGAGTAAGAAAGGAGAAAGGGAGGGAGGAACTAAGGAAGGGAGGAAAGAAGAAAGAAGGAAGGAATGAAGGAGGAAAAGTAGGAGAGAGGGATGGAGGGAGGGAAGGAAGGAAGGAAAGAATGAAAGCAGGAAGGAAGGAAGGAAGGAAGGAAGGAAGGAAAGAAGGGAAGGAAATAAAATGAATAAGACTTATTTTTAGTCCCAGAGGACAAAACTCAGAATGATTTTTGGAATTTACAAAGAGGAAAATTTAAACTTCAGGTAAAGAAAAACTTCCTAACAATTAAAACTAGTCTCATTAACAAGCTGTTCTACTGTAGTTAGTCCCACTGAAGCCAATATAACAGTTGTGTTGCCTAGCTTGACAATGCAAACAGATAGACAAACTCCCATATGAGAACCACCAGGAGGTCATGTTCCTCTAGGGACCTTGCCAGGATCCCATGACCGTGGCTGAACCTCAAGACTGAAGCAAGGCTCACAAACCCACATACCAATGAGACACACTGTTTTGTTTTGTTTTTTAATAGTGACATGGCTGTGTAGGTGGTAGCTGCTGCCTTTGGATAGCTCAGCTAATCTGTGGTGTTTTCTATGTAGGTGCATCTCTAGTCTACAGGTGCCATTGTTTTGTGTCAGTGTTTTGACTGTTTGAAAAGCTCATAGTTCATTGATCTATGAATAAGTTTTACTGTCCTCTTGTTTTTGTTATTGTTGGTCCTTACTTTTTTTTAAGAGGACCAATGACATCACAGGATGATGTCTTGACTTTTGTGTGAATTGGATTTAAGTGAGGAAGAGCTGGGCAAAGTCATCAGCCTCACTCTTTCTTCCAGAGTCATCCAAGTCCAGGGGCAAGACAGAAGTCAACTGGTGATGGCTTGGGATGGAGTGGGTGATCTTGGCATCTTCCATGACTGACCAAGCTCAAACCACTTCATGGCATTGGAGCAAATTGTTCCAATCCTCCCATTTGAACAGGGGAAGTCTTCACATACTCAGGGTAGACAACTCCTTACAGCTTCCTGGAGCCACAAGGAGAGCTGGGTAACAGGTGAACACCAAAGATGGGTAAGCAGTCTTGAAAGGGCTCAGCAAGTCCTATCTCCAGAAGTGCTAGTTCTTCCTACATACTTTATACACCCTACTGTTCTCTTATAGAGCCACCAACAGTGGAAAGACCACTGGCCCTAGCATCAGAGGACCTGGATTCAAATCCTTCTTCTGATCTTTAGTATTGGACTCTGGACAAATCACTTAATCTCCCTAGTCTCAATTTTCTCATTTGCAAAATGAGGGGATTGGATTATCTATATGACCTCTTAGTTGACATCCTGCTTTTAAGGTATGATTCTTATGACCACCTTTTCATTGTCCCAAAGGATAAATATGGCAATTAAGGACAGCTAGGCATTATCTTCTATCTCCAAAGACTCCCTACCCAGATCACTTCAGTCTAGAGAAGGAAGTCAGCAAACTACTGCTCTTGGTCCAGATCTAGCCCACCAGCTTTCATTTAGCTTGGGAGCTAAAAATGTTTTTGATACCATGAAATCCAATAAAACAAATCAAGAAATATAAAAATCATTTTGAGTTCATAAGCAGCACAAAACAGGAAGTGAGTAGCATTTAGGCTGGTGTAGTAGTTTACTGACCCCTAGTCTTGACATTTTATTTTATATCCCACTTTTGCCAGAATCTCTACTCACCCTCTAGGTCCATTGATTACATGTATTCCCTCATGTGAAACACTCTCAACTATGCAGCTAACTCCAAAGTCAACACAGAATAATGGCTTTGGAGTCAGAAAGGCCTGTGTTCAGATCCAGCCTTAGATATATTTCTGGGCTATTTGACCTTGGGCAAATCATTTAACCTCTGGTAATTGGTTGCCTCAGTTTTCTCATCTGTAAAATATAGAAAATAGCATCTAGTTCATGTAGTTTTTGTAAACAACAAATGAGCTCTTTGTAAACTTTAAAAGCACTATACAAAGGATAGCTCTTCTTATTATTATTACTATGTCTCACACACAGGTATTTCCAGGTCACCAAAATCTTCATGGTAATAGATGACCAATTAAGTACTCTAAGTAGTATAGACCAATCTACAAATAGTCCTTTGGTATGCTAAGATGGTCTATAGCTGTCTTGGCAAACCTATGGCACACCTGCCAGAAGGGGCTGCTCCCCTCCCCATCTCCACCCTGTCAGAGGACATTTCTCCCATCATTTCCCCTCTGCCCAGCAGCCCAATGGGAGTGCTTCCTCCTCCCCTGTTCTGGGGTAAGGTGGGGGGCTCACATTCAGGGTGAGGGTTGTAGCTTGGGCACTTGGTCTCTAAAAGGTTTGCCATCACTGGTCTATAGGGACCAACATAATAATAATAACAATAATAATTAGAATAATAATTATTATAGTAGCTAATATTTGCATAGTACTTTTAGATTTGCAAAATGTCTTATACATATTTTATTTGAGCCTCATAATAATCCTGAGAGGTAGGTACCATTTAAAGATGAAGCAACTGAGGTTCAGAGGTGTTTAGTGATTTGCCTAGGGACACACAGCCAAGAAAATATTCAAGGTAGAATTTGAACTCATTTTTCTAATTCCAAACTTTCCACTATGAAACGTAGCCACCTAAGATTCGAAATGGTGTTGCCTATTGAATTCATAAAAGTCTGGGTCTAGCTGGTGTAGTTACATATTTACTTCTCTTTCATTGAACCACATAGAAATTAGATAATTATTTCCTAGCATGCTTTCATATTCCCATTCATTAGTCTGGTGGCTTACAGAAGGCAGCCCTGATTTCATATTTTATTACTTCCTTCTCCATCCTCCCCATCTCAATGCTTTAATTCACCCTTAGTAGACCTTCTCCCATCATAATGAAGTCTGAAATGTGGCCTCTCAACTCTTGGCTCTGGTGGAAGTAACCCTAATTAAAACCTCATGGACTGGAAGGAATATTGTCTAGGAATTTAGAACTGGCCCTTAGCTGTCCAAGCCCTTTGAATAATAAAGTCCTTCTATTCCTGATCCCCACAATAAATCACTACATTAGCACTGCTCTAGGAGAAGGGGTCAAAAAGGATGGTCAGCAGTCATGGTGAATCTGAGCTTGGCTGGATTGGCTCAGCACTGAGAGAGTGGACAGCAGTGAGGCTTCTGAATTCCTTTCCTGTTGGAGCTGTAGTATGTGGGGTGGCCTTACCAGATATAATTAAGAAGGGAAAAGAATGTCACTGAGATGCAAATAACTGAATGTGGCTGGCTGCCTTTGGGATCATATGTGGCAGTTTTGAGGAGCAAGGAAAAGGATAGATTTGGGGCTAAAGGACTTTGTGGTTCTGCCACCTATGATAGTCTTTTAGATTAACTTTTTCAAATGATAGTTAAGATTCTTTCTAGGGCAGCTAGGTCGTACAGTGGATAGTGCACCAGGCCTAGAGTCAGGAAGACTTGAGTTCCAATCTAACTCAGATACTTTCTATCTGTGTGAGACTGGGTAAATAATTAACAGAGGAAAGGCAATGGAATTATGATCAGTTGGGGAAAAGTTTCTAGAAAAAGATGAGATTTCAGTTGAGACTACTTAGAAGACCCTGATGTATGCTTATACAATACCCCTTCTGAATTCACTCCCTAGAACCACTCTGGCACTGGCAAGATGGCTCCCCTGAAGGGTGGCTGCCATTACTTTAGGGATCCTAAGAATAACACTGTAGGTGCCTGTCCTTCTGGCATCATCTCACAAACTTCAACCCTGGCTTCTCCAGGCCTCCCTTTTTTTGAGGAAGGATGCTTTTTAATTCCTTCTTTTTTTGATCATTTGAATGAGTATCTTTTCTAAAGAATTAAATCTGGGGGCTAATTGTAATGAGGAAGTACTATAGTAATGTATTGTAATTGTACTTCCTCATTACAATTAGCCCTAGTTTCAATTCTTTAGAAAAGATACTCATTCAAATGATGAAAAAAGAAGGAATTAAAAAGCATCCTTCCTCAAAAAAAACAAAACAAAACAAAAAACCAAACAACTTGAGGTGTGTTCTTCCATAAACACTAACACAGTCTACAATGGGGAAAAGAGTAGGTGTGAAGGGATTAAGCATTTAAATTGTGTCTGCTCAGTGCCAGGTACTGTGCTAAGTGCTTTTTACACATATCATTTCATTTGATCCTTACCACAAACTTGGGAGGTAGGTGCTATTATTTTCCCCGTTTTACTGTTGAGGAAACTAAGGCAAACAGGCAATGGTGTCAATGAGGAAAGAGCCTTTCCACTGCTCCTGGAAAGGCATGGACAGGTTCATTCTCTGCCCAGCAAGGTTCAGCCAATTGCTGGGTGCTGGGTAGCTGCTCCCGTGAGATTGGGCCAAACAGGCTACTCTGCTGAATGTGGCATTTCCAATACAGGTTTAACCATCCAAGTGAGAAATGTCCCCCCAGGCACGGAGCCTAGTAAATGGCTCAGCCCCTGCCCATATCCCAGGATGTAGCATATCTCATAGATGAGGTGGCCCAGGATACTCCCTAGGCTCCCCTTTCCATAGTAGCTGCCATCTTTCCCCATTTTCCCTCACTGACTTGGTTGGATGATACCACGTTCTCTTTGGCTATAATTTTACCATTGTCTTTTCAGCTGGAGTGTGACTGTGCTCCTTCCCCCGGGGCAAAACCCCTTAAAGAGAGTTTTTGACTCTCTTTGTGCTCAGAATCAGACCTCTGAGGTGTGTCATGGCCAGGCGAGACTTAGAAAAGTTCTAGCCTTTCTGATTCAAGGCTAGTTCCCTCATTAGTACTTCTGGCTACCAGCCTGGATTCAGGCACTTAACTCCTCTCAGGCTCCTTTTGGGGGAGGGGGGGAGTCTGATGCCGCGGAGCCCGTAGGGACAAAGGTGGGAATGAAGCTTACCCCAAAGGCCAGCCCATTGTCTTTGCTAGCCCTTTCATGCTCAGCCCTTTCCTAAGGCGTGGAAAGTTTATTTTGCCTCCGGTCTTCCCCTTTCCAGTCCAATGAGCTCTTGGCTTTTCCTGTCCTGTTTCTGTCTATCAACCATGAACTGTCTGCTCCACCATCTGCCTAGCAACAGTTTCCACCTGTGACCCTCCCCACGTTGGACCCCGCTCTTTGCCCGGCTTCCTTTCCCATCTGTGCCCCACGTGGGCTGCCTTCGCTCCCTCCTAATGAGCGACCTCCTTGTCTGACCAAGCACTTATGAGTCCTGCGCTAAGTAACTAGTCTTGACACCCGTCCGAATCATGAGCCTGATTAAGAATTTCTTTTGGAACATCACATCCATTCATAGAACCCATCGGCCTGGAAGGGGGAGCCCTCGGGACACCACCTGCTTCATCCAGCTCCGAGCAGCCCACCTGGCCAGTCTGGGCTCTACCGCCTTACACCAAACGTTGCTGGAGGCGGAAAAGGACAGATTAGGTTTCCTGTGTGGTGGGTAATCAGCCTAGGTGTTACATGAATGCTGAAGGAGGTCCCCCAGCTACTCTAGCAATAGACAGCTAATTGAATTAGTATAATTAAAAAAAAAAAAAGGTCCTTATCCGAGCAACCGCAATTCTTAAGGTTATAGCGCTGAATTAGAAACTCAGAGTCGGAGGAAGAGCCCCAAGAGGAAGATGTGTATCGAAACCAGCCACAATCTTCCTCCATTACCAAATGCTCTATAGTGTGCCGAAGCCACATATTAGATACCCTAGATGGGTGATTTTCTCCTATCTCTTGGGGAAGGTTCAGTCTGAAAACAACATTTCTTATCCATTTCCATTCCGATTCAATTCAGCAAGGTTTTAGTCAACGCTGGGCGCTGTTAGTTTGGGGGGATACAAAGACAAAACAGAAACAGCTCTTCCCCTCAACAAGTTTCTATTCTATTTGGGGAAACAATATGTATCTAGAAAATTAAGTTTAAAAAATATACAGTCATTTCCACTAGCAATTGGGAGGAGAAAGGGATCAGGATGATTTTTGTTGTTGTTTTTTACTCCTTACTCTCTTAGAATCAAGTATATCAGGTAGGTAACTGGGGTTAAATGACTTGTCCAGGGTCACACAGCTAGGAAGTGTCTGAAGCCAAGACCTCTCTCATCTCCAGGGTCTGCCTCTCTATGCACAGAGCTACCTAGCTGCCCCACGATGGGCTTCTTGCACAAAGTTGGATTGTATAGGGTTCAAGGACTCTCCAATGAATTTTCTCAAAGTAAACTATAGGAATCACTGCCTCCTTTTATTTATGGCTAGCTCTATAGCTTTGAAATTACAGCTACATTCAGGTGTTGCTAGATATTCATTCCCTTTCTCAAATGCCATTTACAAGGCTGATTGCTTGGGGACTGTATTGCAAAGAAGGGGACATTTCACACTTGGATGCTTGACCCTGTCCTGAAAATGCCCCGATCAGACAGTGGTCCTCTCTATTTTATATACCTCTCTTTCTGCTAGGCAGGCCAGGGTGAAATCGCCTTTATTTTTCTGATGATCTCTCCTTCGGAAAAGTCTCTTTCTTGTTTCTATAGTGCATCCTTTGCATTTTGTACAGCATGTTGACAGCAACACATAAATAATGGACCACCGAAAGCAACACTCCAGCTAACAAACATAATTTGAGAGGTTTCTTTATACCAGAATTTAAAAAACAATAACAAATGAGTGAGGGGGAAATGCAGCTCCAAAGAAATGCAGAACGCAGCTTTATAAACAATTCACTAAGCTGCATCCCACGTAGAGATGCTCGGCTTCTCAGAAATTACTGCATCCTCAAACCAGGAGGCAAAGTCTTCTCTGAGGTGTTTTTCTTTCCCCCGCAAGAAGCCATAATAGGTATATATCTATAATGCCTTTCTGCCAAGGAGACGAAGGTACTTTCAAAACAATCTCATAACGTTGCGGTGGAGGAAATGAATGGCGAGTATTATTATCCCCACTTTACAGGGGAAGGAGGCCCAGAAAAATGAAATGATATGTGTAAGGCCTTTACACAAGCAAGTGGTAAAGCGAGAAATCGAGGCCAGGCCTCTTGACTCCTAGATAGGACGTTAGTAGTTAAAAGAACAATAGGCTCCTCGTCTACCTAGTCCTTCATCATGTCAAGAGCTGATAGATTCCTCCTTGAATTTTGCCTCTTTCATGTGTGCATGCTTTTTTCTAAAGTGCCAGAGCTTTTATCCCAACAATTCCAAGTTGCAGCTGATTTTGCCCAACTAATGACAACAGCTGGCATGTATATAGGACTTAAATGGTTTGCAAAGCACTTAACAAGCCTTTATTTTACTTGTTACCCACAATACTTCCCTTTGAGTATGATAATTAAAAATCCCGAGAGACTGGGTTCTGGGCAAAACAACAAAAAAATCAATTTATTGATCAGGCTAGCTATAACCAATAAATTAATTATCAGTGATCTCTCTTGGTGATCAAAGTCTAAGACATGCAGCATCTTGAATCATTAAATACAATTTTGGAAGCTCATTATTCAATCTCCCCTAGACAGCTCAAGACATTTCCAATTGGCAAAGAACCAATGAGGAGGTGGGCCAACATTTTCTCAGTCCCTTTCTGATTTTTTTTTAAACCCTTACCTTCAATCTTGGAATCAATACTGGGTATTGGTTCTAAGGCAGAAGAGAGTGTAAGGGCTAGACAATGGGGATTAAGTGACTTGTCCAGGGTCACACAGCTAGGAAGTGTCTGAAGCCAGATTTTAACCTAGGACCTCCCATCTCTGGGCCTGGCTCTCAATCCACTGAGCCACCCAGCTGTCCCCCCCCCCCTTTCTAATTCTTTGATGATGATGAAAAATCACATGCCCTGTCCTAGGATTCAAATGTCTAGAAGAAGAGATCAGGTCATGTCTAGTTAAGAGTGACACTGTTCATTCACCCAAGGCAGGGCTCAAGGACATTGCCTAGCTGTTCACAGACACACCTCACCTAAGCCAGTTTTTGTTTACCAAACAAGATGGAGCCCTCAATGTCTAATTTCAATCATCCCAACTTAGAAAGTGCTCTGGGGTAAGGAATATGAAAGCATTTGTTAGGAGCAAAGGAAATGAGGAAATAGGTTTGAAGGGCAGATCCCTTCAAAAAAAAAAATTTAGAAACAAGAATATTAGAAACCAATTTAAAACCGAGAAATAAAAATATTAGAAATCAATTTAAAACCAAGAAATAAAAATATTAGAAATCAATTTAAAACTTAGAAATAAAACTATTAGCAATAACTCAGAGGAAAACAGCATTTCTATTCCCATTTTGCAAGGAAACAGAAGCTTAGAGAAGCTAAATCATTTTCCTAGGGTTGCACAACTGATGAATATGAGAAGCAGGATTTGTACCCAGGTTCCTTCCACTTCGCACACTCTTTCTGCTGTTCCTCATTGCCTCTTTTACTGCCCTGGTATGGTATTGACCACTGGATGGTGGTGACACTGGATTCTCAGTGGCTATGCCAGAGGAGCTCAAGGTTGAGGATTGGAGAATGAGGAGTATGAGGCTAGCAATAGATGATGAGTCAGTTTGTCTGAGGCCCAGCCTAGCCCAGTTACTGGAGGCTCATCACCATGTTGATGGCAGGCCATTGAATCTTTGGGCCATTGCAACTTTCTCGGGCTGTGTACCAAGTTTAGATTGGTTGTGATATGAACAGCCATACTGATGAAATCACACATCCTTGGAAAAACCAGTGTTCACACAGTCATGTGCAAGCAAAAACTCTAACAAAGTAATTGGACTAATTGTAATGATTTGCAAATTACATTTTAAAGATAATAATTTCTGAGCAACACACTATAACTCAGCTACTCTGGAAGTTGGAAAACAAGCAAACAGGTCTCTAAGGGATACATCTACAGAATAACACCCCACTCCTCCCAAAAACATTGACTCATGCTACTCCTAATATAAGGAATTGGAAAGACAGCATTGGAGGGTCCAAAGCATTCAGGGAGCCCTGCGTTCCTCCGTGGAGGTTTGTATCTTAATAAAATGTTCAGCCTTTCCCTTGCCATCTCTTCCTTTATACAATCACAGAAGGTAAAGGACAGCACATAGAGCTCAAGTCAGTGACTTGCCATCTTCCTAAACTCATTGTCCTTCTGCGGGTTTGCTGACTTCTGCTGACTTCTTCACATCTCTGGCTAGAGACTTGGGGGATATTCAGCTTGCTAGGAATTTCACTTGTTCTTCCTACCCTACAGTGATATGCCTGGACCCCTGCAAACTAGTTTAGGGGCCTGAGGGTCTGCTCATTACCTTCATCTATAAGATGGTGCTAATGATACTTGTGCTACCTACTTTAGAGGATTGTGGTGAGGATCCTATGAAATGATACTTGCAAAGCATCCTATAAACTGATCTCTGATTTTCATCTATTTGGATATTCATTCCTCAAGCCCATTTTATTCTGGCCTCAGACACTTACCAGCTTCTTGACCCCAGGCTAGTCATTTAAACTGCTGCCTGCCTCAGTTTCCTCATCTATAAAATGGGGATCATAATAGCCCTCATTTCCCAGGAGTGGAGTGGGGTGTTATTATTCTCAGCCACCTGTTTGCTTGTTCTCCAGATTTGAATTTAGGTCTTCCTGGCTCTAGCTGCCCCTCCATTCCCTCTTTAGGGTCCAGTAAACAGTCAGTCAGTAAACAAGCAATGATCAAATGAAGTCAAATAAATAAATAAATAAATGACAAGCATTTGTAAAGCACTTAGCACAGGAGCTTAAGAAATGCTCTTTCCTTTCCTTCTCCTTCCCATCTGGTCTAACTCTTGTGCATGTCTAAATTTGCCACAGAGGGTCTTCCCAACGTGTGGAGGGGCATCCTCACTTTCTCCTCTCATGGAAAGGGTGCCAGGAAAGCCCTCGAGCTGGTGAGCCATTGTCCTCTCTTACTACACAGTCTGCCCATCTTCTTGCTCATACTTTCTTGTTTGACATCCATTATGGAGTCCTTCAAAGTTCCTTGTTTTTTCCATGTTGCTGCCTGCTCACACCCACCATGTTCCTCTATGCTGCCTCTGTGTGATCCTTTTAAATTCCTTTGAGATTGTAGTGTTACATGACTCACAGCCATACAACAATGCTGGTAGAATATTTGTGCTAAAAAGATGAGTCTGTTTCTGGGAGAAGTTTAGCGTCATTAAAGGAGCTTTGTAATATCCTGAAGGCAATCCAGCCTGCTCTTGTCCTCTTTAATTCCTTACCCAGCATGCTATTCATTTGTACATATATACATATGTGTGCATATAATTATATACCCAATTATCATAAACAGTGAGATGGACAACTGGTGTATTTACATATACAAACATACACGTCTATGTTTCTAACATGTTTCTAACTAGGTTTCTAACATGTAGTTAGGAATGTCACAAATCCTTGGAAAACTGAAGTGTTCACACAGAAATATGCAAGCAAAAATGAACACATTAATTGGACTAATTGTCTAATGATTTGCAAATCTGATTTTAAGGATAATAATTTATGAGCGACATCCAACACAGTCATTCTGGAAGCTGGAGAATAAGCAAACAGGTACATATACATAATGTCATATATGTATGATGGTTGTTCATAATGTGAGCAATGAGTCAAGAAACACTGATTACATTCTTATTATGCCAGGCACAATAGGAATAGTCCTTCTTCATTTACTTTTACTGATTGATTAAGGCCAAACTCTTCTGAGCAGTTACCCAACCTCTTCCAGAAAGCTCTGCAATCTTCTGAACTTGATGCACCCAGAATGATGTCATGTAGGTGATCCATACACAGGGACCTCTGGAGGAACTCACCACGCACAGGGTATCTGTCCTCCACATGGACATGATGCCAATTCTCCATCACTGTGGTGAGCACGTTTGGTGAACACGTGTCTCTGTTTTAGGACTCTCTTGGTATTTAGGATCGAATCAGTTCATGCTGTTACATCTTTCAAGGACATAAAATGTTTTGATGTGTGGATGGGAGACACCTTGAAAAGTGTAAGGTGTTAAATAAATGTCAGCTATGTTATCCTACCATACGATAGCCTTCATTGTTTTGGGCTGTTGAATGAAATAAAAGGAAAGGTTTGGCAGGAAACTTCATAATATAGCAGAAAAAAACCCATGGGTTTGACTAGAAAGTACTTGTTGGGAATTGGATCAGAAATTCAGGCATCGAAACCTACAACTTCATGCAAAATGTTTAATTTGGGGGGGGGGCTCTCCTATAGATATTGATTTTATTAAGTTTCATCTTATTCCTGCCATGTAGGTTCATTAAAAATAAACAATGATAGAATATATTGCTACCTTTACTTTAATATATAAATATTAGCAAGTTTTTATATAGGATTATATGGAGTTAAATAAAAATCAACTTTTCCTCCCATCTGTCTGTTGCTAAAACATTTACTAATCTGGCCAAAGTCCTTTTAGTACAAATGGCAGATCAGCAGTGTTAACAAGACTGGGTTAGGCTAACTTGTTGGCAGCTGGTCTGTTTCTATTGTTACTTGAGAAAGAATTCTCCCTAGGGCATCCTTTCTCTTGAACATCAATTCTTAAACCTCTTGGAGAGGGAGCGATAGTTCTCAGTCTCAAAACATGATTGTTCCACATGGGATATAAGTGTCTTACAGCAAGCTCTTGAGCCCCCTTTTGGTTTTCCATCAGGCAACAGCTTCTAGATTACATAACTGCCATCCAAACCAAACATCCCAACCTTGATTGAGGGAACCATGTATTCTGGGCTGATTAAATGAACAGGGCCAAACTGAGGGTGTGGACTCTAACCAAGCACAGGCACACACCTAGGAGTAGGCAGGCAGAATTACAGAGGCTGCTGCCCACATTGTCTCCTCATCTACTATGTGGATGTGGCCTCCCTCTGGCTAGGCAGGGCAGGATGAGAACAGTGATGGCAGAGAAAGGGCAGAAAAGAGCCCTGCTTTCCATGAATATCTGTAGAGGAGGGGAGGATGGAAAGATACCCATGAAGAAAAGGTGACAGCCTACTTCAGGGCACACTTTTATCCTAGCTGTCACAGTCTGTGATTCTGGGAATAAAGTCTTTAATAAACATCTTTAACTGGTGCTCTATAATCTCATTATTCAGAATCTTTTTCCCCCCTAAGTAGTGGGAAATTACTGCTTATTATATAGCATGGATAAAGTCAATTCAGGTTGCCCTTAACTTTGAAAACTAAAAACCTTGAATCATCTGTTTCTGAAAGCAGAAGTCTATAATGAGCCAAAATGAGTTAAAGACACTTCTACTTCTTTTTATCTTAATTTTTGTGTTTAGAATTCAATTTTATTTTCTTGTTTTCAGTTCCAAATTCTCTCCCTCCCTCTAACCCCTCCCCCATCCATTGGAAAGGCAAGAAATACAATACCCTCTTCCACTTCTTACATGAGCTAAATATTTCTGAAGAAAAAAGAGCTTATTATAAACAGAAAAGTACATATTAAGTGCAAGGGAGCAAGAGAGGGGGGGAAATCATCACCAGCTTCCCAGCTGTGAATATTCCTTTCAAGAGGACAAATGGAAAAAAGTAGGATTTTTTAAAAAATATAATGAAGTAACCATATTAGATCTGATCTTCTGTGTCACATTGAGATTTTCTGTTATCATCACAGGGATATCCATTTCTTCTGATGACTAAATTCAGGATATTTCTTCATCACTGTGGTAGTCTGTTTCTCAATTGCATTCCATTGATCACCAGGGAAGATGGGACAAGGGGAGTATCAATGGCTCAGTGGAACCCCAGCATCACTATTACAAACATAACTCCAAGTCTAACCAGAGCAGGTATTGTTGTCCTTTTCATATATAAAAGCAGGCAGGTCTCTGTTCAACACTAAGGAACTAATTTGCCTATTTTGGGGCAAAAGCTTTCGTGCTGAGCTCAAGAGATCCTAGTTGCAGGTATATTCAGAAATAAGCATAACCCACTGTGGCTATATTCAGTTTCAATGTTCAGAGCATAGCATGGGAAATGAGAGACATGCCAAAGGTCTAATGAGCTGCTATGCGACAGAAATGGAGATTCATACATGGATTTGCCCACACAGTGACTAGCAGAGAAAGACAAAGCCGCCCAGAGGCCAGGTCTCCATTGCTTGGTAGAATGGAGTAAGGGGAACATGATTATGAAACTTTAAAAGACAACAGATAATTGTTGATCCCCCATGAGTGCCAGGTAATGGACTAGACACTGGGGATTGGTGTTCCCATTCCCAATGGGAAAGAATGAAGCTTTGCTTTCATCACCTTGGAGTATTAAGTCTGTAGGCTGAGCTGCTTCTGTCACAACTCCACTGGGGTGTGTTTTCATGCTGGAGGAGGCTCTGGGAATGGAGGAGTTGTATTGTATCTTAGCAAATGTTAGACCTCCCCCAAAAGAGAGCTGTGACTAAGTATTCTTAAGTGTGATGATTTTACTCTGTGATTCCACCATCTCTTCCTCTAAAATCCCCTCCACGCCTTCCAATCCCTTAAGACATTTAAAACCCAACCTTCCAGGAAAAGATATGCACTCACCATACCCTCCATTGGCATAAGGTCTCTTGTTAAGAACCATTACAGAGATCACTGGGAAAGGAATGCTAGGTGAGGCATTAGGAAGTTATATAAAATCCCTGACCTTTAACAAGATTATAATCCATTAGATTATGAGCTCCTTAATTAGGGCTGGAACTGTCTTTTGCCTTCTTTCATATACCCTGCTCAGTGGCCTAGAAGGTAGTTCCTAAATGTTTATTGGCTTATTTATTATAATATAGGAATATATTATAATAGTAAAAGAATAATTAGAATGATTAAATAATAATGATAATATTAATTATTAACCAAATAATATTAACTATTAAATAGTTAAATTAGATAATAATTAGTTAATAATAATAAAAATAGTTAATAATAAAAATAGGTAAAATAAAAAAGTTAAAATAATACATAACAAATAATATAGTATATTTGAGATCATCTAGACTAGAAGTTTCACATGAAACAACTTGGCTAGTTCTAGGTGTCAGTTACATACACCAACACCTATCTAGGTGTTTCAATTGCCCTTGGACATTTCAAATCTATCTGAATTCTGGATTAGTCCTAGAACACCTACTAGTCCTAGACTACCCTCATAGTCTTCTAGCTTTGAGAGAACCATTTCTTAAGTCTGGCTGACATCCTTGAGGCTAAGCCTCAGGTATATTAGTCTTAGGAAATTGGGTGAGTTGATTTGTGGTATTTGCATGGCCTTCTTCCCAAGGATATTATATTAGTTTGGCCTTCCATCTCAAGGAATAAAAATGCAACCACACTCATCTCTATGCTAATAACATGGTTTATTGATAGCCTACAAATCACCAGTGGGACACTGGAATATGGAAGACTATGGAAGAAATCACAAAAACAGAAGAAATAAAATAGGGAAGAAGCTGGGTGCTTCTTCTGGACTACCATTGTTGGGTCCTAGGATGGATCTGGTTCTGGGAAATGAAGTCACCCACATAACTCCAGCCCAGGTTCTATCCAAATGATAGAATGAGACTGGCATCTGAGGGTGGTTAAGGGGTGAACTCAACCAAGGTAAACTAAGGGCACTGGATAGAGCCTTTTACAATTATACCAATCTAAGAGGGTACATAGACTTACCTTTGAATAAACCAATTAGGGAAAAGGTCAGATGAAGTGAAATAAATAGTTTGGATGAATTCCTTTGCCCTGGAGCCACCCTCATAAATTATCTAATTGCTCTCCTGATTTCTCCCTTTTCTTTAGAGAGAGGGAACTGATTTAATCAGCCTACAGCAAATATTCTCCATATCATTTAGGTTGTCAGCCCCTTGAAGAAAGGACTTGTCTTTTACCTTTTCTTTGAATTGTTAGTACTTAACACATATTAGATGCTTAATAAATGCTTATTGATTGACTGCCTAGGTTTTTTCAAAGGGCGAGAGGTGTGTAACCAAAAATATGACATGATACTGGTTTGATTTAAGGATTCTTATAGTTTCTATTCACATAAAATTTGGACCTGAATTATGATCTCATTGGCATAGCCAATTCCTTATGATGAAACTATCTGTTGCTGCGCAGTAGCAACTACTCTGCAACTTAGAATATTAAAAGGTTTCCTAGGTATTGAGAGGTTCACTAATTTCTGCAGGGTCAAACCATCAAGAAGTATCAAAGGCAAGAATCAAACCCAGGTTTTCCTGATTCCAAGGCCAACTGCTTATCCACAATCTAGGCTCCTTCTCATAAACAGGGATCTATGCTTGACCTTGTGTCAATCAACAATCATTTCTTTTTTTTTTTTAAACCCTCACCTTATCTCTTAGAGTCAATATTAAATATAGGCTCCATATAGTGGGAAGGGCTAAGCAACTGGGGTTAAGTAACTTGCCCAAGGTCATACAGTTAGGAAGTATCTGAGGCCAGATTTGAATCTACTACCTCTGTCTCCACTTTATTGCCTACCTGCCCCAATCAATAATAATTTATTAAGTACTGACTATGTGCTAGGCACTGTTTTAAGTATTAGAAATATAAAAAATAGTCTTTTATCTCCAGGAATTCCCAATCTAATGTGGGAGGAAACATAGGAACAACTATATCCACACAAGAAAAATATGTATGTACATGTGTATATACTATACATGTGCATGACATTATATGCATTATAGACATGTATATATTTATTTACACATGTACATCATATACATTGGGAATAATTAGTAGAGGGAAAGCACTAATATTAGAGGAAATCATGGAAAGATTTCTGTAGAAAGTGGGACTTTATTAGCATTTGAAAGAAGCCAGGTAGTATGAGAGACAGAGATAAAGAGGGAAAAAATTTCAGGCATTGGGGACAGCTAGCAAAAATTCTGAGAGCTGGGAGATGAAGTCCCAGCAAAGGAGCAGTCAGAAGGGTAGGAGGAGAGAGCAGTGTTCCAAGAACCTGGAAAGAAGAATATACAAAAGAGAAGAGGGTGATTGATGGCATCAAAGACTGCAGAGAGGTCAAGAAAGATGAAGACTTGAAAAGGTTACAAGATATGGCAATTAAGAGGTCACTGGTAACTTGGAGAGAGCAATTTCACTTAAATGATGATGTTAGAAGCCAGACTGGAGAATTAAGAAGAGAGTGAAAAGAACTGAAGTGGAGGCACTAATTGTTGATGACCTTGAGGAGTGTAACCTCAAAAGAAAGGAGAGATATGAGAATGGATAGGTAAAGTGAATATTGTTTTTTAAGATGGTGAGACAAAGATGTGTAAGGCAGGAGGGAAGCAACCAGTAGACAAGGAGAGATTAAAGATTAGAGAGTGAGTATAGGTGATGGGGGGGTGGGTGGTGCAGAGTAGCAATCTTCTAGAGAAGATAAAATGGGGTGGGATCACTTGTACATGTAGAAATTTTAGCCTTGGCAAGGAAAAGGGCCACTTCATAATATTAGACAAGTGTGAAGGAGGAGGTAGTGGCAGAAGGCATCTGAGTGATATGAGATGAGGAGAAGGATAAAAGGGAACACTCAGTAAATGGCCTTTATTTTTCAGTGAAAAATTAAGCAAGCTTCTCAGCTGAGAGAGTGGGAGGAGGGGAGGGAATTGGAAAACTCAAGGAGGAATGAAAAGGTTTAGAGAATATATACAATATATCACACTGTTAACTTCCTAGATCTGAGATAGAGTGAAGAGAAGTGTCTTTCATGTTTCTTCTTTGGGGTCACATTTGTTCATTATCTTTCTATATTTACTTTTGATTTTCTTATGCTAGTTCTTACTGTTTACATTGTTGTAGTTATTGCAAACATCTGATTTGTATTAGAATCTGTGAATCTTTCCTTGATTCCCTGTATTCATCATATTTATTGTTTCAAAATATGATACAGTCATATTCCTTTACTTTCACACATCACAATCTGTTTAGCCTAATTGAGGAGTATCTACTTTATTTCCAATTCTTTGCTATCACACACACACAGTGCTGTTATAAGTATTTTAATGTACATGGGGATTTTTTATTATCAAAAACCTTTCTGGGATATAAGCCTAGTAGTGCATTCATCAAGAAGGGAACCATCACCTCTAGAAACAATCTGACATTAGAGAAAGACCACATTTGGATTCCAGTGATCAGTTCTAGATACCACAGTTTAGAGAGGACATTTTAAATTAGATGACTTATCTGTCCCTCAAACTCAACCATGCCCAAATCTGAGTTCATTATTTTCTCCCCAAACCCACTCCTCTGTCTTTTAAGGGCCCAGCACCCTTTTGGTCACCTCAGTTTGCATCTTCATGTCATCTTTGACTCCTCACTCACCTTTCCTAGAGACAATCAAAGGTCAAGTCTTGTAGATTCTGCCTCTACATCTGTCAGTGTCTCTTCACTCTACTCAAATAGCCCTACCCTAGTTCAACACCTTTCCTCTAGTGGACTATTTTAATTGGACTATTGTAACTATTGAGTCTACTTGTCTTAGGTCTTTCTCATCTTCAATCTATCCTCCACAAAATTAGCAAAATGATATTCCTAAAACACGGGTCTGGCCATATTACAACCTTGCTGTACAAACTCAAAAAGCTTATCTGATAGCGAAAAGGAAAATTATGTACAATTTGACATAAATTCCAACTTTTAGAAAAAGGAGATTTCAGTGGGTTCAGAGGAAGTAGGATCTTATGAATTAAATTATTTCAGGGAAATCAATTCAGGAGGGAAAGAAAATGATCAAGAATGAAATTCTGAAAACACAAAGGGAAAAGGAAAAATGGAATTTATTTGAAGGATCAATGTTGATAAAAAGGGAACACACCAAATTAGATTTAAAAAAGAAAAAGAGGACAGTTACGTGGCACAGTGCAAGAGCCAGGTCTGATGACAGGGCATCCTGGCTTCAAGTATGGCCCCTGATACTTCTTAGCTATGTGACACTGGGCAAGATACTGAACCCCCATTGCCTGGCCCTGACTGCTCTTCAGCCTTAGAACCAACACATAATATTGATTGTAAGGTAGAAGTTTAGTTTTTTTTTTTTAAAGAAAAATGTTCAGAAGACAAAAATAAGGACAGGTAATAGTTGAACATAAAATTGTAGAAGTGAGGGAGGGACCCATCAGACTGGAGCAGGGCAAATATCCCAACTTTCAAAAAAAGGGAAGAGAAGATAATCTACATAGTATAGGGCAGTAAGCTTGATTTTGATTCCTGGGAACATTTTAGAAAGGATCATTAAAGAGATTTAGTTGAATATCTAGAAAGGGAAGTAGTAATTAGGGCTATTTCATCAAGAACACATCATTTCCTTTCTTGACAGGATTACCAAGGAAGCTGATAAGGTTAGGGCTGCTGCTATTTTACCTAGCATGTAGTAAAGCTTTTTGATGGAGTTTCAAAAGAATTCAATGATGATACAATTAATGCTTCAGTCTCAATCTAAGAGATCTCTAAGGAAGTACTTTAGGGATCTTAGTTGGCTTTATGTTATTTAACATGTTTATCTTTGACTTGAATGAAGGTATGGATGACATGCTCATCAAATTTGTAGATGACATAAAGTTGGGAGAAATAATCCCAACACACTAACACTAGATGAAGATCCAGAAGGATCTTGACAGGCAAGAAAGAACAAGGGATCTTAATCTGAAGTCTATGAATTAGTGTTTATATCTATATCTATATGTATACACATATAGATTAGATGATTGTATTGCAATACAATTGCTGTCCATAATCCTATTTATTTAATACATTTATTCTGAGGAGTTCAGAGTTATCACTAGATTACCAAGGAGGTTCTACACACACACACACACACACACACACACACACACACACACATGTGCATGCACACGTTCACAAATATTATGAACCTATTAGTGAAATATAATAGGATGCAATTCAACAGGAATAGTAAAGTCCTGCCCTTGGGTCCAAAAAAAATTCTTTGTCATATATATGGGCTAAAGAACAGGTCAATCTAAAAAGCTAATTCAATCTTGGACTTTATTAGGAAGGCATAGTTTCTGGGAACAGAGAAATGATAATACTAACTGTGCTCTGTCCTTAGCATACCTCACTTGGGGTATTCTGTCCAGTTCTGAGAACCATGGTTTAAGAAAGATATTCCAGGCCTGGAGACAGGAAACCCTGGGTTCAAATGTGGCCTCAGACATTTCCTAGCTGTGTGACTCTGGGCAAGTCACTTAACCCCAATTGCTTAGCCCTTACCTGTTTTTTTTTCCCCTGGAACCAATACTTAGAATTGATTGAAAGAAAGAGAGGAAAAAAAGGAAGGGAGGGAGGCAGGAAGGAAGTGAAAGAAAGACAGTGATAAGTGTGTCCAAAGGAGGACAACTGTATGGTAAAAGTCCCTTGGTTCATAATATATGAGAATGAGTTGAAGGAACTGGGCATATTTAGCTTATAACAATAGTTTTCATGGTGTGGTCCCAAGAGACTCTGTTGGGAATGAATAAGGAGTCTCTGAGATTTTTTCAGGGGGTTTGTGAGGTCCAAACAATTTTCAAAATAATACAGGCATTTTAACTTCTAACAGAGAACACATTGATAGCTATAATCTACAGATAGATCCTTACTTTTTAAGAGTGTAAAGTCTTGAGACCAAAAAGTTTGAGAGTTGCTCATCTAGAAAGAAGAAATGGGTAGGTGGGAATGGGATACGGTATTTGAAGTATTGTCATAAGGAGAAGAATTGGACTTGTTCTGTTTAGTCCCAGAGGAGAGAACCAGGAGCAAAGGGTACAAATTGCAAGGACACACATTTAGCCTCAATGCCAGAAAAAATAAATCCCAATAATTGAGCTGTCCAAAAGTAGAATGGCTCACCTTGCAAGGTGGTGAGTTCCTCCTCTGTGGAAGACTTCAAATAGATTAGAGGTACTTGTTCAGTATGTTATGATATGAATATCTGGGTTACACTAGATGGATGCTGAGGCTACTTTTCTAGGCTTATCATACATTATTACTCCCCTTTACTTACTTGTAAGTCCAGCCAAACTGGCCTTGTTATTTCCACATAAAATACTCCATCACAGTTCTTGCATAGGTTGTTTTCCCTTCGTGGAATGTACATTACTTCCACCTCTTGGGATCTCTAGCTTCCTTCTCAGCTTAGCTCAAATGTACCATTTCTGGGGCAGCTATAGACCTAGAATCAAGAAGATTTATCTTCCTGAGTTTAAATCTGGTCTCAGACATTTACTAGCTGTGTGACTTAGGACAAGTCATTCAACCCTGTTTTGCTTCAGTTTCCTCATCTGTCAAATAAGCTGGAGAAGGAAGTGGCAAATTACTCCAGTGTCTTTGCCAAGAAAACCTCAAATGGGTCATGAAGAATCAGATATGACTGAATAACATCCCTTTCTTTTTTTTTTACACCCTTACTTTTCACCTTGGAATCAAGACTATATAATGGTTCTAAGGCAGAAGAGCAGTAAGGCTAAGGAGTTAAGTGTATCCCCCTATACATTGCACCACCCAGCTGAAACACAACCCTTTCTATATGAAGGTCTTTCCTAATATTGCTACTGCCTCGTTACCTTATATTTATTTTATATATAATTGTATATACATATACATATGTTTACTCCATAGAATATGAATTGCATGAGTTAAGGAATGTTTCATTTTTGTCCTTATATCTCCAGTCCTTAGCAAATGTTCAATAAAATGTTTTTTGAAGGAGCAGCTAGGTGGCTCCATGGATTGAGAGCCAGGCCCAGAGAATCCTAGGTTCAAATCTGGCCTCAGATACTTCCTAGCTGTGTGACCTGGGCAAGTCACTTCACCAAATTGCCTGACCCTTATTGCTCTTCTGCCTTAGAAACAATACACAGTATTGATTCCAAGACAGAAAGTAAGGGTTTTAAAAAATGTTTATTGAACACTGACAAGAAGCATCCACAGATGGACAACTCAAGTTCAGGTTTTTTGAGGATAGGTTGAAAAAACTGTTGTTTTAGAAAAACACAGGGCAATTAGACAGCTGTACTCAATTATCTAAGGGCATGGTAGAGATTTAGACATCTCCAGAAGCAAAACCAAAAATAAAGGATCTAAGTTGCAAAAAGGCAAATTCAGGCTTGATATAAGGAAAATCTTGTTAAAAATTTGAGTTATCCCAAAGAATAGGCTCCTTTAGGAGGCTATGAATCCCCTTTGGAGTTCTTCAAGCTAAGAGTGTATTAAAATAGCGATTCTTGTGAATTGATCCAACCATTCTGGAGGGCAATTTAGAACTATGCCCAAAGGGCGATAAAAGACTGTCTGCCCTTTGATCCAGCCATAGCACTGCTGGGTTTATACCCCAAAGAGATAATAAGGAAAAAAGACTTGTACTGCGCTCTTTGTGGTGGCCAAAAATTGGAAAATGAGGGGATGCCCTTCAATGGGGGAATGGCTGAACAAATTGTGGTATATGTTGATGATGGAATACTATTGTGCTCAAAGGAATAATAAAGTGGAGGAATTCCATGTGAACTGGAAAGACCTCCAGGAATTGATGCAGAGTGAGAGGAGAAGAACTAGGAAAACATTGTATACAGAGACTGACACTATGGTACAATCGAATGGAATGGACTTCTCCATTAGTGGCAATGCAGTGATCCTGAACAACTTGGAGGAATCTACGAGAAAGAACACTATCCACATTCAGAGGGAAAACTATGGGAGTAGAAACACAGAAGAAAAACAACTGCTTGATAATATGGGTCGAGGGGGATATGATTAGGGATGTAGACTCTAAATGAACATCCTAGTGCAAACAACAACATGGAAATGGGTTTTGATCAAGGACACATGCAATACCCAGTGGAATTGTGAGTTGGTGATGGGAGGTGTGGGAGGAATAGAAAATGATTTTTGAAACCAAGGAATAATGTTCGAAAATGACCAAATAAAAAATTATGTAAAAAAAAATAAAGTGGTGATTCTTTGTAGGAGGTCCTCTCTAATTCTGATGTACTGAATTTTTTGGTGATAATCCAGACAACTCTATCCCTGACTCTTTTCCTCTAACCCTTAGTCCTTAAAGTTAAAATCACCTTTCCATTCCATCCGAATTACTTGCCTTAATTCTTTTTTTCATTTCCATTATAAAGAATTAGTGACAAATGAGCTCAGATAAAGAATGGTGCTCTTCTTTACACAGGTGGAAGGGCTGGGTTGGAAAAATAATTGTAGCAACTTTACTTACAGGAGAGCTATACTCTATTCCTCAGGCAGTTAAATCACCAGTATCATTGCGATTCTGTTCTCTGCAGGGTTTTCATGTTCTAGACTACAGAATATCTACCATTGCCAGACTCCTCTGTTTTTCTCAGTGGCAATGAAAATCTATCCAATTTCTTTTTCCTTATGAGAATATCATGTCACCAAATCTCACTGCCCAATGTAGTGGACAAAATTGGACAATTTTCCAAATTCCCAAAGTTCAAGCAAAACAGCTTAGCTGAAAGCATTTATTTTTTCCATTAGATTGATGAAGGAACTTCCAACCCAAGCACTGTTTCTTACACTGGAGGCTCTTTAGTGACTCTGAGATGATAAGAACATTTGAATACCAGAAAACTTGGAGGACTAAAGCATACCAACTGATGTACAGGATGCATCAACATGAACATTTTTTTTTAATCTGTAAAGGAAATTAAAATAGGATGAAAAAATCTTTATTTTTTATTCAACTGACCAGCAGTTCCTTCAAGGGCTAAGAGGTTGATTACAAAAAAAATCTAAGGGTTAAATTCACCAAACATTTATTAAGGGCTAATTCTGAGCTGAGCCCTAGGAGATAAAAGACTAAAAAAGGCTTAGTCCCTCAAGTGCCCTGAAAATATTTGCAATCTAGGAAGTTTCTCTATCTTCTAGGCCAGGAACTCCCTAACTCAAACACTTATGCATATTGATGAACTGACTTCTCTTAGTGTGTCAAATCACTGCCAAAACTCAGTGGGAATGGAGACAAAAGGAAGAGTGGAAAACAGAGGGAACTTCGAAGATCTGGGTTTGATTCTAGGTTTATACCCTTAAGTAATCCACCCCCAAGAATTCATTAAATACCTTTAAAAAGGGTGGACCCTGCTAGGATCAGTCACCTAACTACCTTCTCTCCCTCCCTCTCCAAAAGTCCTTCTCTTATAGAATTTACATGATATAAGGGAAGTAATATGACCAAATAAGTGAAAAATATATACAAATGGAAAATATAGTCAAAGTAATCCGGGTAGAATTGTGTGACCCTGGGCAAGTCCCCCCCAAATCATAGTTTTTTCATCTTTAAAATGGGGATAATCAAACTGAGAAGACCAACTTCACAGGGTGATGTGAAGAAAAGACTTTAAGGGTTACAAAATGCTGATCAAATGAATTGTTGGTGTCTATGCTTTAGAGCTGTTATCAATTAAGAAGTTGATTGATAGAGTTGATGGAGACCAGCTGGCCATAATCATTCCTGTCCTACAGTCACAGTTAGGCATTGATACTCAATGGTAAGTCGGGTCTTCTGACTGAATAAGGACTGGAGAAGCAATCTACCATTGGTCTCTGCGTGGGTATGGAAGTGTCTTTATTTCTTTAAAGCAACGCCAAATAGAAAGCGTGAAAGAGAACGCAAGGGAAAAATCCAAGTAACTGTTCTGTATGCCCAATTCAGGGCTGGAAAAGGCGAACCTTGAGGAAGGCACCCAGTTAAGTTGTCTACTTAGCTGGTGCTGGTGTAAGTGAGACCCCAGCAGGGGTGAGAAGGGATGCTGTACAGCGTTCTCTCTTCTTCTCTAGAAAACTTCGTTGGTGGCCAGTTGCTTACAATGGATTGTCCTCGAGGTTACCCGCAAAAACAGAGATGTATACTCAGCTTTTGGAAAACTAGCCTTGAGGGCTTCCAATTTTCAATAAAAACTGGCTACTTTAATGACCCGGTATCTCAAGCCCAGTGCCTGGTTTTCCTTCGAAGGGGTCTCGCCAGGGCCTTGGACAGAGAGTTTTTCCCCAGTAAGCATGAGTTCCAGACCTTTCGCAGGCGCTCTCAGGCACCCTCTGCCGCCTCCAGGTCCAGCCAGCAACTTCTTTCACAATCTTCCCCAAGTTTGGAAGCTTCCGTCAAGTGTCCTGGCTTTGGCCCGCCAGTCTGCTGTCTCCGGGTTCCCATAGAACTCCAAGTCCGAGAGCCTGGGACTCCCGACCCCCTACACTCCCGCGGAGCCCAGCCCCGGGCCTCTCCCGGGGGTCCCTACTTTCCCCGCCTTTACCTGACGCCTGCCAGCCCGTCCGTGACTAGGGGTGCAGCAGCCTCCTCCCACCGCCAGTCCTTCCATTGGCTCGGGCGGCTGCCCGTCTACCCCGCCTGCCCCTGCTCGGGTCCGGAGGCAGGTTTAGCTAAAGGAGCGGTGGCCGCTTCAGCTCCAGCCCAGGCAGCAGCCGCCGGAGGAGAAAGGAGGTCGGGCAAGCGGGCGCGGGAGGGAACGGCAGAGCTAGGAGTCGCTGCTGGTGCCTGCTTAGCATGTCCCTGCGCACAGGAGTTCCCCCACGACGCCGCCGCCTCCCTAGCTCCAGCAGTAGCAGCAGCAACAGCAGCAGCAGCGCCACCGCCGCCGACTCCCGAGCAGCAAACTTGGCAGCGATGTCTCCCGGCTTCGAGCTGGCCATGTAGCAGCTCGCCAGGCTCCCCCTGGACCTCTGTCCGCGCCTCTTCCCTCTGGGCCAGGGGGAAGAGAGCGAGAGCGAGAGCTAGCCGGAGGCTGAGCAGCGCGGCATGCATTCAGCAGCCGTGGGCCCCTGACACGGGTGCTCCGAGACGTCTCCCCGAGCGAGGGACAGTGCCCTTCGGTGGGTGCCCGGGCTGGACTTCGGGGAGAGCGAGGGAAATGAGCGAGAAACTTTCGGAGCCGCCGGAGCCTGTGCCCCACCGCGGCTGCTGCAGCAGTAGCAGCAGTCTGGTCCCTGCTCCGGCGGACGTTCCCGCCGCAAACGCGTCCCCTTGTACCTCATCGTCTGTGTCCTCTTCTGGCTCTGAAACTCTGTCAGAGGAAGGGGAGCCTAGTGGCCAGGTCGCCTCTTCGGTCGGCCAGCATCAGCAGCCGCAGCAACAGCCTCAGCAGCAGCAGCAGCCTTCTGCCCCGCCAGCTCCGGGCGCAGAAGGGCGGGGAGAAGCCCGACGGCGGCAGCAGTTGGAGCCGCAGGCAGATCGCGGTGCGGCCGGGCAGTCCGGGAGCCTGGGAGCCTTGCTGCCCGGGGCTGAGTGCGGCGGCGCGTCGCAGGAGGAACAAGATGAGGAGGTAAGGTCCCTCTCCTTGCTTCTCCTTCCCTTTCCCAGTTCTTGGACCCTGCGCCCTGGCAGTGGCTTGCCCAGGGCGAACATTGCTCTCAGAATGGAGGGGGTTGGGGCGAGGTGTGTGTTAAGCGAGGTGGGGTAGGGGTTGCACGGCTTAATGGGAAGGGTTCTAAGCTCATTGCACCACTCGAGGGTTGGGGTCCCTGGTAGTCTTTCTCACACCCAACACTCCCCAGCATCTCACTGTGTCCAGGGCCAGAGATACTGACAGCTTTTGGGGGGAGGGGGTGTTTGCTTTGCGCTGGGGGTCACTGACTTTTCTCTAACTGTATCTATCTGGTTGCTTCATACATATGTTTACACGATGAGCTTACGTGCAGCTGGCCGTTTAAAGACGTTGTTTAACACCTCTGTGTAGACATAAATATAGGTATATAATCTTGCATATATTACCCTCCCCCCCACCCCCCACTACTGAATGGTGCTTGGGATCCTTGCTTTCTCATAGAAGCTCCAGGTCGCCCGGGGAACATGTTGTGGTAGTGGGTGTGTGTGGAGGAGGTATGGGGGGAGATGGGGGAGGGCAGGCTTAAGGAGGCCAGGGGATGATGGAACGTTTCTAGGAGCCTAGGGAGCACAGCTGGCCTCCCTGGGAACTGTCTTGACCTAGTCTCTCTTGCCTAAGTCGTGGGAGTTTCTTGCTCCGGAAACTTCACGTGGGTCCCCTTTCTCCCCCCCTTTTTTTCTTTCCCTCTGCCCGGGTGGGTGGAATTGCCGGGCAGGTGGCTTGGTATGGCAACAGTGGTGTTCTTATTGGGGAACTGGGTGGGCAGTGTAGAGAGGTGCGTTCCCTACTACATGCTTTGTTCTTGCCGAGGGGGTTTTAAAAAGGTATTTTGGCAAAAGATTTGTCCTTCTGAAAGATGCTGTTCTGTTTGATCCCTCTGGGTTAAAATGCAGTCTTTGGCTTTCAGAAAAGATTTTCCTACAGAATTGATGATTCCTTGGCTTCCCAATAGAGTAATTTGATGGTCCCATGGTTTTCCAGCTTCCCTGTCCTCTCAGGCCTCTCATGTCCTGTTCTTTGACTTGGTGTCTTTGGAATGCAGCTGTTAAACTGAAGACTAGGGTGGTTTTAAAGTTGTTTATATAGGCATCTCTTAGGAGGAAGTTGGCTTGATTAGATTAGCTCATTAGATTTTGAGCTTCTGGAGGGCCAGGAGAATTTTTTTATTTTTTTTTTGGGGGGGGAGAGGAAAGTATTCCCAGCATTAGCATAGTGCCTGGCACATAGTAGGTGATTAACGAGTGCTTACTGGCTGATTAGAAAGAGGAGTAACTATAACTGACCATAAATTGCCTCCCTTAGAAATGAAATTTTTAGGTAGAAATAGTATTCTTTCTACCTTTGATCTTTTTGGTAAAATCTCTGACGGAAATAAAAATAAAAGATTTCTTGAAGTCTGTAGCCTCGAAAACCAACACCTTAGTTTTCCCACCCCAAGAAGGAAATTTGACTTAGAGATTCTTATTATTATACAACAGATATTATTAATTCCAGGCACTGTGTTAGGAACTGGGGATGCAAAGAGATATAAACACAGTTCCTACTCTCAAGGAGCTTACATTCTAGGGTGAGAGGGAACATAGACCAGAATGTACAAGATTACCTGAACTATTATCTGATCTTGGATTGTACCGCCTAAGGAAATTGGCCCTGAGATCTCAGGGTGAACTAAATTTCTAGGGCTGTCCTGGTATGGACCCAAGTCCTAAAACAGAACTGGTACCTGGCTTTCCATAAAGCTACTTTCTGCACCTTGGTTTCCTCCATAAAGTGAGATATTTGATCTTTAAGATTTTTTTTTATGTTTTAATGAACTGTATTCTATATTTCAGAACACATGGACCCAGACTTGGGATCAGCACTTTTGAGACTGGATAGATATATTCTGGTCTTGGGAACTGAGGGGTGGGAAAGGTTAGCTCTGGAGTTTGTTTTGACTAGCACTGGGATATAAGAGAATGCACATTGGTTGGCACACAAGTTGATGTTTGTTGACCTATCCTGAAGTCCTAATTTATTGTTAGAATTCTATTAATTTGGAGAGGGAACATCTTATCCAGGAGTTCTTAACCTTTTTATTGAGGCCATTAGACCCCTTTGGCAGTATGATGAAACCAATGGACCTTTTCTCAGAATAGATTATGAAGGAAATTAAATATTGGTAGGAATAAAGTTGTAGCTCCCCCCCCCCCCAATTCATGGGCCATGGACCATGATAACGGGCCTTGAACCATTGATCTAATCCAACCCCCTAGTTTTACATATGAAGATATCGGAGGTCCTTTGAGATTGATTTACCCATAGTTTCATTAATAGTACATAGTACCCAAGTCTTTTGACTCTCAATCTGGTTATCTTTCCCTGCCTTAATAATTCTACATGGTAAGAATGGTTGACCTTACAAAAGTTCTGCAGTTTCAGCAATGTACATCCTCCTTCCATTGGGTCTTAGTAGATGATTTACTGAATTGCTATGGCCAAAAAAGAAAACAAAACAAAATTTGTTGATGGTCCCTTTATCTCCTGGTGGTGAGCCAGACTACTCCAAAGGTAACTAACCTAATGCAGAGATAACAATCAGACGTCCTTGAGGTCCTACTTGAAAATTTCTTAGATTGGTAGGGCCAGCCAGACCCTATGTTTTGCTGGCACGGATATTAAGAATCAGGGTCACCTTCAGGACAGCAGAAATGGTCTGTAGTAGAGGAATATTAATATTTATTTTAGAGGGGAAACATTGGAGTCACCTTGTATTAACCCTGTAGGAGACTAGTTGTTCATGGTCAACCTCACAGGACTGAGAGTCAAGGACCTCTCACTTTTTATTCCAATTTTGCTGCTGATTTATTGCCTAGCCTTGGGCAAATTATGTTGCCTTGGTGTTGTAATGCCTCTGAAGTAGGGAATCCTGATAACTTATTTCATGTGGATATGTTGTATAGGTTTACTGATGAAAAAAGTAAAAAAAACCACGAACATTTGTGGTCTGTGAAATCTGGACAATGTAATGTAAACTGATATGTTTTAATTACATAATAACTTGCAATATTGTATTGGGGACCTCAAAAATTACATGGGCAAAGAGAATCTTTTGCTCTGAGAAACTAGACACTAAATTAAAAATATAAGTAATTTTTCTTAAAAGGGAGTATGCATTATTTTTAAAGGAAAGAGTAAATTTCAGTTTCTATTTTATAGCTCGTATGTTGACATTTCTTCATGTTTGCTAAAATTTGTGGTGAGAGGAAACTTCTTGGTCCAGATAGTTGTTTGCCACTGTTTAATGGTCTTATTAGAATGAATCTGGAGATGCCTTTCTTTTTCACCTGCTCAGGCACAGGATGGAATATAAATAAAATTAGTAAATCAGTGCAATCTGAAATCTGGAACAATTTTTTCCTTCCTAATTTAAATTTTGCAATTGTTAAGATTTTCTCCTACGTTCCTAATAAAAATACTAAAGTCTAGCTTTGAAGGTTAACTTTTGAAAAATCTCATAACTCAGCAAATTTAATCATTGCTAGAAAATTTAACATTACTACGATGTACTTGAAAGACTTCAATAGATTATATTTAAGGAAGTCGGCAGTCATTCAATGAGTTTAATACTATATCTTGTTATTGTCAATGGAATTTAAAGAAACTCTAATCATTCTTGGCTTTAAAAATAATACTTTAGTTTTATATGGCACAACCTCAAGTTATCCTGTACTTCAGATTAAACACATAAACCACAGCTGGCATAGTTTAAATTTTTTATTTAAATAAACTATATCTGACCTTTACTACTTATCCCTTAATCTTATGAATTTGAGGTTTATGAGAGAAGGGGGGGGGCATCCCTCCTGGCAATGAAGGTGATTACATCAGGAAGGTCCTAGAGTAACTAACTATTTTGGCTTGAAAAACATTTTTTGACAGCTGCTTTTGGCTGGAGAAAAACGATTATACCACCTTTGAAAATAACTTTAAATTTTGTGGGTTGGATGAATATCAAGCTTTATACATTGGTAAATTACGATGCTTAAGTTCTGTCGTTCTTAAACCAAGAAGTTAAACAGCCCACACTTGGAGTAGGATGAAAAAAAGGCTTTAAGTAGTTTTTGCCAACTAGAATGGAAAGGGAGGTATAGTACTGAGGAGATACCTAGTCTTATTGGTTCTCTTGTGCATTAGAACCAGGATTGGCCAGATGGCAGAAAAGGGCTTTGATGGCAGTTAAAAGGATAGCACCTCAAGATAAAATGGATTATTTATACCTAACTCTGTTTTCTGTTTCCTGACGGACGGCAAGAACAATTTGGATTTGGTGGTTTTAAATCTTTCCCCTTTCATTCCCCCCCACTCACTTAATAGTGCTTTGGTGGCCTGATCTGTTTAAAGGTTCAGGGGTTGGTTCTTTGGAGCTATCCTAGGCTTGGAACTCATAGTATCTGAAAGTGAATGGTGGGGAAACCTGCTGAAATTCAGTCTATTTGAATCCCTTTAAAAATTGAAATTAAACTCAGTGAGTGAAAACTTTTGGGAATCTTCTGCATTCTGCTTAGACAAACAAACTTTTTTGGTGAAATTCCCAAATACCAATCATAATGCCAGTGAAAGAGAGATGGAACTCCCTTACCTTCATGTCAAAAATTCAATACTTTTTAGTATAGGGGGAGTATTTTAACAAGTATTTTGTTAAACATTTATTTTGGGGCCATTTGCTGGGATATATTACCTTTTTATAGATGTGCCCAGTGTCACAGCTTGAAAAGGATAATTAGGTAAGATTTGGAACAAATTGGTGTCTTTAGAATTACATAGCTAGTTTCCTTATTTAACCAAAAAACTAAGGAGAGAAAATGAATGAAGACCTAGCACTTTCCCCCTACTCCTATAGATATGGGGTGGGAGTGGATGGATGCATCACTATTGTCATCTAAGGTGGTCAAGTAGGGAGTGCTGGAGTTCTCTGAGACATGCCTGTCCTGAACAACATTAGCTCAGGAAACTAAATTTATTTTTGAGATTTTGCTCCTTTATCTACTGTTTTATATTGAAGACTTTATATGTTTTGAGTAAGGAAAGATATTTTGGATCCTGAAGAGTGATTATACTTTAAAAGTTAGTAGCTTTTTAAAAAGAATAAAGCATTAGAACTAGATTTTGTATGTTTAATTTTAATTTTGATTTGCCGTAGGAGATTGAAGTCCCTTTGGTTTAAAGATCCATAAGGGTGAGCATGAATGCCACTTTTCATTGTGACTTTTTCTCAGAATGGTATTTTCCTTAATGGAGAATATTAATGGATGGACAGGTTGAAAGAGGGGGGTGTTGTGGAGGTGTAGGTTGACAGATCGACAAAGCTTAAGCTACCATGAAATGCTTGCTTCTGCTGTAAGTTCCAGGGGAATTACTTAACTTGAAATCATTCTGAGGCAGAATTGTTCTGAGATTAGTCCTGTCAGTTTATGGAACCTTTAACATCTGTGTACTACCACAAATGAGGAGAAGAGAGCTTGTTTGGCCAGATGGACCAAGATGGAAGGTTTGGCTAAATAGAGTAATTTTAAAGACCATATGCTTCCCATTTTCCTTTCTCCCACCCTTCCAATGCCAGTCATTCAATTAGCATTTATTAAGTGCCTGCTGTGTACTAGGCATTGCGCTAAGTACTGGAATTTGAAATAAAGAACCAAGAAATCATAAGTTATGTATTTTGCAAATGTTTTAAAATCCTTAAAAGAGTATAAGTAACTAATGGCTTTATTGCTGGGTGTGTTAGTGCTCTAAAACTTACATAGTCATAGATTTGGAGTGGAAAGGGTTTGAGAAATCATTTGTTCTTATTGTTAATCAGTCATTTTTCAGCATTGTATTTTTGGTCCCATTTGCAGTTTTGTTGGTAAAGATAGTGGAATGCTTCGCTATTTCCTTCTCCAGATAATTTCATAGATGAGGAAACTGAGGCAAAAATGGTTAAGTGACTGCCCAAGGTCACACAGCAAGTAAATGTCTAAGGCTGGATTTGAACTCAACAAGATGAGTCTTTCTCACCCAGGACCAGCATTCTAGCTACTGTACCACCCAGCTGCCTAATTTTAAAAATGAGAAAACCGAAGTCCAGAGAAGTTCATTAAGTTGCCCCATCACCACAAAAGTAGTAAGTTCTGCAGCTAAGATTTGAATTGAGCCCAAGGTTGTCTGGTGCTAGATTGACCGTGTTTTACACTTCACACATGGTATATAAAATCCTTTTCCCTATAATAGAGAAGTAACTTAAAATGTATTCCCTTTTAGTCATAGGACAACAGCTTTGGAGGTGGAAGGAATTGGATCCAAAATTTAGCATCAGAAGGAATCTTAAACATCATCTCAGCCAGTACTTTCATTTTATAGATGATGAACTAGGCAGATGGTGGTTAAGAGATTTGCTCAAGGTTGTGTAGGCAGTAAGTGGTATATGGAGAAAGAGACCTAGGAAGAGTTAGAATTTAAACCTGGATCTTATGACTCCAAACCCATCAAGTGTCATTTCTGTCGCATTACAGTGTCTCCTTTGACTGAGTGCTGGAAACCTTTCTGTCATGGACTCCCTTTGGCAATCTGGTAAAGTTTACTGGCCCCATTCTTAGAATATACATATACATAGGATTATAAAGGAAACTAGATGGTGCCCTATCTGCTGGAGTCAGGAAGACTAGAGTTCAAATCCAGTGTCAGGCACTTACTATCTGTGTAATCTTGGGCAAATTACTTAAGCATGTTGGCCTCAGTTTTCTCATCTGTCAAATGAGGTGGATAAGGAAATGGTAAAACATTCCAACATTTGCCAAGAAAATCTCAAATGGGGTTTTGAAGAGTTGGAAACAACTGAATAAAAGCAAGTTATATTGAAATATAATTATTAGACATAGTGACTATATAAACCCTATTACTGAGGAGGCTGAGGCTGGTGAATTGATTGAGCTCTGGAATTTGAGCTAGCACCAATATTATGAATGCCAGAACACTCTGGGTGTGGGGGGTTGCCTTGCCAAGGCTAAAGAAGGATGAGCTGTTTCAGATTAGAAATAGAACAAGTCTATTCCATCCAGATCATCAATAGGATCACCATTGAGTGGTCTCTATACTTCCAGTCTAGTAGAAATAGGGAGACCTAGTCTGAAAGAAATGTGATTCTGTCATTTTTCAGCCTTGTCTAACTCTTCATGACCCCAGTTGAGGTTTCCTTGGCAAAGATACTAGCATGGTTTGCCATTTCCTTCTCCAGATCATTTGAAAAATGAGGAAACTGAGGCAAAGTGACCTGCCTGGGTTCAGATAACTAGTAAATGTCTGAGGCGAGACTTGAACTCAGGAACTTGAGTCTTCCTGACTGCAAATTCAGCACTCTGTCCACTTCACTTAGGTGCCCCAGTCTGAAAGGCAATTACCAAAATATTAAGATAATAAATTCATACCCCAGACACCCTGCCCTGAAAATACCTTGTAGAGAATGCTATTATGGAAGAGCTGGTAATTGTTGTTGTATGATCACAAGATGTCTCATCTCCAGGAAAAGAGTTTCTTATATTGGGATATCTTGGCATGAAGGAGAGAACCAGGTGATGTAGGTAATAAATGATGCCCCGTGGAGGAGAAAATGATATGGTATCTTTCATTCCAAGAGGGCTTCTGTAATTTATTATTACTTAGTTTTTATATACTGGAGTGCTCTTCCACTGAAGAACTTATGTCCCTTTAATCCCCATAAATCTGTTTGGAGTCAAGCTGTCAATATTACCCTGATTTTATATATGGAGAAAGAGACCTAGGAAGAGTAAGTCAGTAGCCAAAGCAGCAACAAAAAGAAATCCCCAGGGCTCTTATCCACCAGATTTTTGCAACATCAACTACTTTGCTGTGTAAACATCTAGTAGTACTTATTCATGAGCAGCCGGGCATAAAACCTGGTGTATCACTTTTAATTTCATGGGGGCAGTGCTTCTTATGATGTACAGACAGACAAGTTTTATGGCATATGGTTCATTAAGCCTTCTATTAATACACTCTGTCTCTCTAGTTTACGGGACCCTTGCTTGCTCTTACTGATCATTTATTAAATAATATCCCAAGATGCCCTGTGTGTACCTTCAGTGACTAGTTGCATCTGTCCTTTCAGTTAACACAGGATCACCAATGATGGGCGTGGCCCTTTCCTTTAAATAAATCCCATAATTCTATGGAGAATTGATTTATTTCTTGAACTGAGAAGGAAGTGACAAAGAACTCATTCAAAATGAATTTCTATTTCTGCATAAAGATGTAGAACTTGAAAATATTCTGGCTTTTTAGTCAGACCCTCAAGCACTTAAAGGATGTTTTACCATCCTGCCTCGAATGCTTACTCCTTTGTGACTTCTGGTTAATCTCTTAATCTCTATGGGCCTCAGTTTCCTTATAAAATGAAAGTTTGGGACTCAGTTTTTTGTTTTGTTTTGTATTAACTTTTTTGTGACTTAAACTTACTTTTTTCTTTAATGGTTTTCCTTGAATACAGGAATAATATATTCTGCTTCAAAGATCACAATGTATTTACATCTATAATCTAATTGAATCATCATAATAATTCATTGAGGTAGGTATTTTTTTAATAATCATAAAGCATTTAGTACAATGCTTGGCACTAGTAGGCTCTATATAAATGTTTATTCCCATTCCCATTTTATAGATGAGGAGACTGGGGCTGAAAGGCTAACTCCCTGAGTCCCCCAGACTTGCAAAGGCTAGTGTCTGAAACATGATTTGAACTTGGGTTTCTCTCATTCTTTCTCTCTCTCTCTCTCCCTCTCTCTTTTCTTCTCTCTTCCCTTCTCTCTCTCCCCCTTCTCCCTCTGTCCCCTTCTCTCTCTTCCTCCCTTTTTCTCCCCCTTCTCTCCCTCTCTCTATTTTTCACACACACAAATACGTTTGTATATACATATAGAGGGATCTCTCTCTCAGTGTGTGTATATTTTACACACAAAGTTCTTTTCCCCTCTCTATATTGCATGTATATATATATATAAATATGTACATATGTATGCAAATATGGAGCAATCTCTTTCTATCTTAATGTATGTATGTTTTACACACGCACACTTAGAGCTCTCTCTCACCTCACTCTTCCATGCTATCTCTTGAAAGAGAGGAGTGGTCTGAAGTCAGGATAACCTTTGTTCAAATCTGACTCCAAACATTAGCTATGTGACCCTGGATATGTCACTTCACCTCCTTACCTTAGTTTTCCCAACAATAAAATTGGAATAATAAAATATTTATCTTGCAGAGCTGTTGTGAAACTCAAATGAGATACTTGTAAAGCACATAGCACATAGAGATACTTGCTTCCTTTCTCTTCCCAGCCCTCTCCTAGATCTAGAACACAATTCACTGTAGACTTCACTAATGAAGTTGCATAGCTATCCAGCAAGAATTTTGTGCAGGTTCCTTGTGGTCTCATCACTTCATGTCTCTAAAGTATTCAGTCATCTAGAGACTAACGGTTCCCTATGTTTAAGACTTGATGACTGAATGATTTGAACTTTGAAATGAGTAGGAAACAGATGGGGGAGGTAAGTAGAAATGCTGGTACATTTTAGATTCTTCAGTACTATATCTCTCTTTAAGTTCTGACATGGGTAATAGCAGTTCAATTTGTTTTTTAAACCCTTACCTTCTGTCTTGGAGTCAATACTGTGTATTGGCTCCAAGGCAGAAGAGTGGTAAGTGCTAGGCAATGGGGGTCAAGTGACTTGCCCAGGGTCACACAGCTTGGAAGTGTCTGAGGCCAGATTTGAACCTAGGACCTCCCATCTCTAAGGCTAGATCTCGATCCACTGAGCTACCCAGCTGCCCCCATAGCAGTTCAATTTTAATAGTTATGTTTGGGGGCCACTAATCTCCAATCCTTATTCTTATGCCTGGAATTTTGCTGTTTGTCAAATGGAGGGCATGTTCACGAGTAGACAAAATTTATTTTTTTGCATGTATTGTGAAGTTGAATGTGCCAGAGTTTGAATTGTATGGAGTCAATATCTACTCTAGAAATTGCTACATTTTAAAAAATCATAGATCTGAAAATTGATGGTTCAGACCACCTATATAACTTGAGAATGCTCATAAAATGTGAAATAAAGGGATGCCACTTTGTTCCTCCCTTTCCTTTCATCCTTAGGTTTAGAATTCTGGTGTTTTTCAAAATCGATTTCAAAGTAGACCATGATAAGCATTTTGAGTTCTGTCTTTTCAGACATTCCCATGGCACGTGTCTAATCATCAGTTCCTTGATATATACCCTGGAAGATGTGTGTGTGTGTGTGTGTGTGTGTGTGTGTGTGTGAGAGAGAGAGAGAGAGAGAGAGAGAGAGAGAGAGAGAGAGAGAGAAAATGGGAAACACAATGTTTATGCCATTGGGATTGTCTACATGCTTACTGCCAACATATTTACATAATAGAAATGTTTCTATGTATATTTTAACAATATGCTTACTCTTCTAAATTCAATGTTTAAAGAATTTTTTTGAAGCATGGAAATTAAATATTTTGGTGAAGAAATATTTCATTCTTGTCAGTGGTTAATTTTTCATGTTAATTCTGTATCAAAACATGTGAGAGCTATAATTCTTGCCTTTCTGACTTTTGTTCATATTGAGAATATTGTGTTGTTCGGTTCTAAAAGCCACATTTTGGGAAGGCCAGTGAGAAGGAGGAGGGCAATCAGGATGCAAACAATTTTGGTTTGTGACCTGTAAGACTCTGTTGAAGGAACTATCATATTGACCCTTGAGAAGAGAAGATTTGGGGGGTTAGGGGAGGGAAAGGTGAGCAGTCATAGCTGTTTTTTTTCTGTTAGGTAAGTTCCTTTTTAAAAATAATTTAGAATATTTTTCCATGGTTACATGATTCATGATCCTTCCTCTTCACTCCCCACTCCCAGAGCTGACAAGCAGTTCCACTGGGCTCTACATGTATCATTGTTCAAAACTTATTTCCATGTTACTCATATTTGTAGTAGAGTGATCTTTTAACATCAAAACCTCAGTCATATCCATATCGAACTATGTGATCAATCATATGTTTTTCTTTTGTGTTTCTACTCCCACTGTTCTTTCTCTGGATGTGGATAGGGTTCTTCCTCATAAATTCCTCTGGATTGTCCTGGATCAATGCATTGTTGCTAGTAGAAAAGTCAATTACATTTGATTGTGCCATAATGTGATAGCTGTCTTTAAATGTGAAGTTTTGCCATGTAATTATGTGTATGCTCCGTGAAGACAATTTTTATTAAAGTTAGGCTCTGAAAACTGTGACTGTTTTATAAGGACAATTTATATTTGTATAAAATTTGTGATTGCTCAGCTAAAATTATAACTAAAATGTTCTTGTTTCAGCTTACTTCTCTGAATCATCACCTCCTATATACTAAAATCTTCATTGACCATTCTCAATTCATGTGTCTCCCTTCTTATGTATAGATAATCACTGGGATTAAACAAACAAAAATAATTTGCCAGAAGATTACAGTACCATCTCTAGGTACCAGAATGTTAAGGAATGAGATACTTTGCCTAGTTAAATATTTTGGCTCACTGAGAATTAATCTGAAAACCGATTTTGATCCAGTTTTTGTTGCTTAAAATCTTTTTGAAGTTTATTAGTATACTTTTCCTGCCTTAGTAAGCACAGTATGTGGGACATATTTGAATCTTTGATGATTGGGGATCTTGTAATTTGTCGATGTCATAGTTCTCAGTGCCTATTATCTCCATATATTACTGATAGATTGGATATGGCTTTATCCTCTAAAATAGAGGGGAACCCCTATATATTACTGCAAACCAAAAAGAGAAAAAAGATGATCTGACATCAGATTTTGGGTTTTTTTTTCATTTACTTCTTTTTCCTAAGAGAAGATGAGTATTTTAAAGAAACAAAACCATGATGAATTGTCATTCAACAAGCATTTATTAAATGCCCACCATTTGCCAGGCACTGTATTAAGCATTTAGGGTTCATAAAACCTTCAGTGACTTCCGATTACTTATATTGGTTGCTTATATATATGTGTGTGTGTGTGTGTGTGTGTGTGTGTGTGTGTGTGTGTGTGTGTGTGTGTGTGTAATAAAATATAATTTACCTATGCTGGGATTTAAGACTCTCCACTATCTGGTCACAATCTACTTTTCCTGGCTTATATCTGAATATCTACTGTTACGTACTCTGGAGTCAAGAAAACTCACCTTAAGTGAATTCAAATCTGACCTCATAGACACTTACTAGCTATATGACTCTGGGCAAGTCACTTAACCCTTTGTCTCAGTTTCCTCATTTGTAAAATGAGTTGGAGAAGGAAATGGAAGACCACTCTAGTATCTTTGCTAGAGAACCCCAAATAGTATCACAAAGAGTTGGGCACAACTGAAATGACTAACAACACAAATGCAGCTTGATGTAAGACCCAAATCAAGAGTTAGAATACCACCTTAATAGCTTTGTGATTCTAAACTCATCACTTTTGTTCCAATTTCTTAATCTACAAATAGAGATAATAATTTTTATTGCCTAGTTTATAGGATTTTTGTGAGGAAAATCCTTTACAATCCTCAGTGCTATATAGATGTGGGTGATTAAATATCAGTTAAACTGCACAACTTGCTGTTCCCTAACCTAATTTTGCTTTCTCCTTATGACATACATTTATACTGGACATCTCTTATCCCTAGAATGGACTTACTGGAAACTTTCTCCATGAAGTTAGGTACTGTTTGTTCAAGGAAAACCTGATGCTCCTTAAGCCAAAAATGAGATCTTTCCTTCCTTGACTTTTTTATTCTTCTCTTAAAAAAGAATTCTTACTTTCTATCTTAGAATCAATATTATGTATTGGTTCCAAGGCAGAAGAGTGGTAAGGGCTAGGCAATGGGGGTTAAGTGACTTATCTAGGGTCACATAGTTAGGAAGTGTCTGAGGTCAAATTTGAACCCATAATCTTTCATAACTAGTTACGCAGCCACCTAGCTGTCCCCTAATCAATTTAATTTTTTTTTTCTGTTGAGACTAAGTTTCCCTTATCTTGCCCAGGTTGGAAGTACAGGGGCTACTCAGAGAGACTTTGAACTGCTCCATTTTTGACCTTGGTTCATGCTTTCCTTAAGTGAGACTTTCTTAAGAGATCCATCGCCTTCTGAGGTTAAGTTCAGTCCATGCAGTTAAACTGTATAGAGAATAAAGCATTGAGTTTTCTCAATGAATTTGGAGTCGTAGAACCTGAATTCTAATGTTAACCGTGTCTCTTTAGGCATCCATCTCTCCTTATCTATAAACTGAGGGGGTTACACTTGGCCTCTGAGAGCTCTTCTAATTCCAGATCAGTTTGTGATCTATGATTCTACCATAGTTTTCATTGCTGTTTTATACCATCTCTTTACTATAAATGCCAGTTCTAACTTAACATTTTTGAATCCCACCTTAGTGAATGGCTTTTCATACATTTGGCTTATTTATGCTAGTTAAAATTAGGTAATAATTGCTGACTTTTATAAAAGGAATTACAGTCAGTTGAAGTTTGTGGCTGGTTGTTACAGGTCTTTCCTGTATGGATAGATGGATAGATGAGATTCAGCAGACTTTGCTATGAGTGACTCCTTTTCCTCCAAGTTGCTGCATTATAAAAATAAAGATGTCTTCTGTTGGAAAGTTATTTTTGCTGGTGGATCTAATGAAGGCACACAGAGCAATAAACCTTTTACAAATCATGTGTTTAAAGGCAAAACTTAACTTGCTAATAAAACATTAACTACATTAAATTGTAGGAATATACTACGCCACTGAACTCACAAAATTAAGATACAGGAAGTAAGAAATCTGTAACTGTTATAAGAAAAACTGGCAACATAATCATCTTTCTTGAGGTGCTCACTCAGTTTGTTATTTTGAATATCTTGACACCAGTTTGCGGTTCCTGGCATTTTCTTCTTTATTGTTTTTTATAGTTTCTGGTCTTTTGGCTGAAACAGCTGACTTGACTTTTTAGGCAAATGCCTTTGTAATTTCTTATGGACTGTGGATGATGGGATGGGATAACTTGCTTTAGGCTTTAAAGAATGAAAATGCATAGACTTCAAATAGAATCTAAATTAAGGACCTTCTATGCATATGGTACTATGAGAGATAGAGGTTTCAGGAGTATACAGTGTATACAGAGAAATCTGTAAATACATTAAAACTGATAAAGAGGGAGACTGAGAGAAGGAATCTTCACATGTCTTATTTCATTTTTCTTCCTGGAATGGGGTTGGCTGGAGTAAGGGGCCATGCTCAAGTCAATAAGAGTTGGAGAATCATTTTAAAATTGTTTTCTTTAACTTATTGGCGTTGTAACTAGCCTAGATGGTGAAAATCAAGCTGATGTTGGGAAGCCAGAGATTTACAATCTTTCAAATCAGTCGATAAGGATATTTTAATTCTGCCACCATCAATGTATGCATGGTCATCCATGCCCAAAGAAACACAGCATGCTTAGTACACTATGTACAATTGTAGTTTATCTTTTGTTAACTTCTATACCTCATGGTCCTTCCCCCTTTATTTTTTTCATGTTAGCCTAAGTTAACAGTAACAAAAAAGAAAAATGGTATAGATTGTTTTAGGTGAAAGTATTCTAAAAATGAAATTTATATAAAGTTCTTTTCAAACTTTAAAGCATGATACAAATATAAGCCACCACAATAATGATGAAGAGAAAGCATGGTATGGGGAGGGGAGACAGAGGGAGAAGGACAGAGGGACAGGGACAGGGACAGGGGAAGAGGGACAGAGACAGAGACAGAGGGAGAAGGACAGGGACAGAGACAGAGACAGAGGAAGAGAGACAGGGAGAGAGGGAGAGAGAGGGAGAGGGACAGAGAGAATAATGAGTAAGGAAAATCCAGATTCTAGTCCCATGACATATACTGACTCTGTGATTCTGAGGCATCTTGGTGGCTCAGTGTATAGAACCCCACACACCTGGAATTAGGAAAATCTGTGTTTAATTTTAGCCCCAGACATTCAATTATTATCTGTGTAGTCCTAAGCATGTCATAGTCTCTCTCTGCCTCAGGTCCTTCATCTGTAAAGTGGACATGATAATGAATTGTTGTGAGAATAAAATGGGATATTTGTAAAGCCCTTTTCAAATCTTATATAAATGCTATCTATTGTTATCATTTAACCTTTTAGTAGCTCAGAAAAAAATTTTAGACCCTTGTTTGCAAATAGAATAATATAAAATATATAATGCATTATATTTTGAGACTAGAAAATATGACATCTGATGCATACTTTCTACAAATAAAAGATCATAGCATTTTAACAATAAAAGAGGTTTTCCCCCAAGGAATCTATAGAAAAAGATTTTCCTTGCCAAAAAAAAGAAGGAAAAAGACTAATTTTCATACTATGTGATAGGTTAAAAATGTACAGAAAATAGTGTCTTAACCAAGAAATCTCACTTCCCACAGCTATAGTAAATAAAGACTGATAATAGATACATAGGCTGTATCTATTTAATGTAACTGGTACTGTTTTACCTTCCTAAGAAGTCTGAACTGGCTAGCATCCAAGAATGGAAGCAAAAGGCCATATGGACAACATTCACATGAGCAATAAGAAGCACCACATAAATGGCTCAATCAAGTGGATTTGCTTACAGAAAGAGAAGGATTCATGACAGCATTCCAGGATCACATCACTACTACCACAGACTAAACAAAGCTCATTAAAAAAAAAAAAAACCCTTACCCTTCATCTTAGAATCAATACTATATATTGGTTCTAAGGCAGAAGAGTGGTAAGGGCTAGGCAATGGGGGTCAAGTGACTTGCTCAAAGTCATACAGCTAAGGAACCAGATTTCAAAATTGATGAAAGAATTTGCAACGAAATGGTAGAAATCATACAGTTCATCACTGCAGTTTGCAAAAATGTAGCCTCTACTATACAAGTGTGGAGTTATGCACCAAAAGCTTACTAGTCTTTATAAGTAATAAATTCTTGCCCCAAATTGTCTGGACACAATATGGATCCACAAAGATTTAAGAATGCTTTTGAAATGAAAGTTGAAATTGAAATGTCACCATTTAGAGCATTTGTTAGGTCCTGACTTTGTGGAATGAAATTCTCTCAAAGTAGAGAGACTCAACAGCAAAAATCAGAACTATTCCCATTGCCTTACCTGCTACTGAAGCAGGTTCTGAGTTGCTTTCAATGACTTCAGAAAATGAGCTTGCATCTCAACGGATTCAGTTACCAAAAAAAAAAATATCCCCTTAAACACTAATCTGGCATACATTAAATGATGAAGAACAATCCTAAGAAAGTATACTGTCTTAGGATCATTTGTAGCTGAATTCCATTGAACTAGATTAAAAAAATGAAGTAGTAATCTTGTATTTATAACATTGTTACTGTGACACTGGCTGTTATTTTGCTTAGAGTTGTGCTTTTGTGGAGCTAATTTAGTATATTAGATATGTTAGCTTAGAAATTCTGTAATTTGTACTAAAGATAATTGATGATTTATTCTTATTTTCATGACCCTTTGTGTTTGTGTATATAGTATAAATGTGTGTATACACCCACAACTCATATGCATACACATACATATGTGGGGCAGTTAGGTGGCACCATGGATAGAGTGCCAGGTTTGGAGAAAGGAAGACTTGAGTTCAAATGTGGCCTCAAATATTTACTAGTTGTATGGCTCAGGAGAAGTCACTTAACCCTGTTTGCCTCAGTCTCTTCATCTGTACAATGAGTTGAAGAAGGAAATGGCAAACCACTCTAGTATCTTGACCAAGAAAAACTCAAATGGCATCATGGAAAGTCAAACAGAACTGAAACTCATGAGGAATAACAATACATAAGTGTATATGTATCTATATAATATATACTGCTTTTATATGTCTTGGCTTAGTGGGTAGAATGCTAGGCCAGGAGTCAAGAAGACCTGGTTCAAATTCTATGAATTTAACACCCTCCATTTCCTCATCTAAAGAATCGGGATAATATTTGTAGTATTTTACAGAGTTTTGAGATTCAAATTAGACCAGACATATGGAGTACTTTTTGAACTTGAAGATGATATATAAGTGCTAGTTATTTTTTAGATGTAATGGGCAAAGACCCTCTGTCTTATTTCATAACTTACTGTATTTTATCCTGTATTTTTACTGTATTTTAATGTAGATTTTTGCAACTAAGAGCAAAATTACTGATTCCTTCTTTAGAAATCCAAACATGTTATATCCGACTTCATCTCTGATCCCTCCTTCTGTTTCCTGTCTTCTCTTTTCAAATATTTAAATGCATTCTGAATACCCTTGCTTTTCCTAAGCATCTCAGGCCACCCAAGTTTTCTGTCTTGTTCCCAAATTTCCTTTCATTCCACCCTATCTCATCTGATCTCTTCTTAGTGTTGCGAATTTGAGTTTCCTATAAAAAGGTCTTTGCATTTTAAAAGAGGAGTTTAGTAGCTCAAATGGCATTCTAGTTGGTAGTACCTGTGGGAGAAATATTTTTTTTTATTAGGCTATGTTCCCTCAGCCCCAGCAAATTATCTGAGAAGCGAAGAACTAGGAATCAAAAACGCTTCTGGAGCAAACCTACCTTCTTTCCTTCCACCAGGGTGGAATTACCTTTGCAAGTGCTTATGCATCCTTTAGAAAAAAGGACTCCTCTAATCCTATTGAGCAAGAGAATTATAGCCCACTTAAAAATAAAATCTTTCCCTTCTGTCTTAGAATATATACCAAAGATTGGTTCCAAGGGCTAGGCAATTGGGATTAAATGATTTGCCTAACGTCAAACAGCTAGGCAATATGTGAGTTTAGACTTGAATGCAGGAACTCCAGGCTTGACTCTCTATTCATTGCACCATCAAGTTTCCCTGAGTCTACTTTTTCAGGAGTTATTTCTATCTCCTTCCTTTCCCCCTCTCCAAATTCCTTTTTGGAATTCTATTTGCAATGCAATTCTCATCCTTGCAAATTCAGTATTTCCTTGTCAATCTCTTGCCTTAGTGTTGTGATCATAAGTTTCAGGCCCAGAATCAAGAGTCATTTGTCCTCTTCTTCCTGAGGTGTGTGCTTTCTATTTTGGTATCTACTGCCTTGGCTCCAAACCACCGCCATTTCTATCTTTCACTTTCTCAGGGTTTTGGCCATTTTCTGGTACAGCCTCAGCCTATCCTTGACTGTCGTGGCACTTGACTGGTTCCAGTTGCTGGGCATCCCAAGCCATCTCTACGATTGCTACAATCTTTTCTTGCCTGACTCCCAGCCTGGAAGCCCCTTTGTACATGCATCTTGGGCTTATAGCCTTCTGGGAAGAGGTTTTGGGTCTCTTTAGATAATTTTTAATATTACTGAAAAGTTTCCCTAATTTTACAGTGCATGCCTGCTATAGTAGTAATTTGGGATTCAACTGGAATGACTCTGGGAAAGGAAGATAGAATTCCCTTGATGAAATAATGCTTAATGCTCTATTTTGTTGTTTTTCAGATGTTTTAGTCATATCCAAGTCTGTGACCTCATTGGGGGTGATTTTCTTAGCAAAGATACTGGAGTGGTTTGCTCAAAGTTCCTCTATTTAGGGATATTGGAAAGATAGTGGTCCGGAGAGTTAGCCTGCTAAACACTGACTGATTAATGTAGAATCCCTTTTCTTAGTTCATACTCTATAAGGGGTTGGAGTTGAAAGGAACCTCAATGAATAATGTCCTTAGAATTTGACCTTATAGTTTCAACTAACATTTTAGTTGAATCTTTAACATATTATATATATGTATATATTTTTTTCATATCATTTGTGAAAAGAGGTAGTTTTATTACCCCTTTGCCCATTCTGTTTCCTTTAATTTCTTTTTCTTTTATTGCCATTGCTAATATACAATATTACAAATATTGTATATATGCATGTATATATAATATATACAATATTAAATAGTATCTGTGATGATGGTCAATCTTGTTTTGCTCCTGGTCTTAGAGGGAAGATTTCTAATTTATCCCCATAATTTTAGCACAGTAGCCAGATGTAAAATACACTCCCCACCCCAAATCATTAGCATTGCTATATATCACCAATAGTGTCCTATAAGAAATGATAGTGAAAATAGCCCATTTAAACTAACCATAGATCTAGTAAAATACCTAGGAGTATATCTGCCTGAACAAATCCAGAAACCATATGAACATAATTATAAAATAGATTTTATACAAATAAAGTCAGATTTAAATAGAGAATGGAGAAATAGTCATTGTTGAGAATGGAGAAATAGTCATTGTTGAGAATGGAGAAATAGTCATTGTTCATGGATGGGCAGAGCCAATATAATTAAAATGACAATCTTTCCTAACCTAATCTACTTATTCAATGCCACCCTAATTAAATTACCAGGTACATTATTTTATTGAACTAGAAAAAAATAACAACATTAATTTGGTAAAACGAAAGATGAAGGTATCACAAAGAAATTGATGAGAAAATAAAAGGAAGAAGTTTTAGCAGTACTAGATTTCAAATTATATTATAAAGCAATAATGATCAAAACTATCTAATACTGGCTAAGAAATAGAAAAGTAGATCAGTGGAACAGAACAGATAAACAGCAAATAGTTATAAAAGATTATAGTAATCCTGTGTTTCATAAAAGTAAAGATCCAAGGTTTTGTAATAAGAATTCACTTTTGGTAAAAGTTGTTGGGAAAACTAGAAAGCAGTCTTGCAGAAACTAGATATAGACAAATATCTTACACCATTTACCAAGATAAAATCAAAATGGACACATGACCTAGGCGTAAAGGGAAATATCATGATAGAACAGGGAACATATTGTCTATCAGATTTATGGATAAAAGAAGTATTTGTGAATAAATAAGTAATAGAAAGGATTGTGAGATGTAAAATGGGCAATTTTGATATATTGAGTTGAAAATTTTTGTTCAAATAAAATTATTATAGCCAAGATTAAAAAGAAAGCAATGTTTTGGGGAAAAATTTATAGACAGTTTCTTAGAGAACTCATATCTAAGATATGCAGAGAACTTTGTCAAATATGTAAGAATATGAGCTATTCCTCAGTTAATAAAAGGTCAAAAGATATGAACAGATGGTTTTTGGATAAAGAAATAAAAGCTATATATAACTATGCAAAATGCTGTAAATCGTTATTAATTAGAGAAATACAAATCAAAACGACTCTTGAGATATCATGTTACATTGATCAGATTGGCTAACATGCAAAAAGGGAAAAATGACAAATATTGGAGGGGATATGGGAAAATGGGGATGTTAATACACTGTTGGTGGAACTATGTATCATGCTCAAAGAGTCAGTAAAATGTATACCTTTTGAGCTATCAGTACCACTATTAGGTTTATTTCCCAAGGTGATCATGGAAAAAGGAAAAGAACATACATGTTCTATAATATATAATGACTTTGTGGTGGCAAAGAACTTGAAATTGAAGGGATCTCATTAATTGGGGAATGGCTAAACAAGTTGTGGCATACGATTATGATGAATACCAATGCACCATAAGAAATGATGAGCAGGTTAATTTTAGAAAATATAGAAAGACCTATATGAAATTACGAATACTGAAAGGAACAGAACCAAGAGAACATTATATACAGTAACAAAATATTGTTTTAAGAATGACTTGGGTATGTCCACTTACAGAGAAAGAACTAATAAATAGCAACAAGACATAGTTTTATACCTACATACATCTTTTTATTTTCAAATGACATTTCCTCTAATGATGTAACAAATAAATAAATTTAACAAAAAGAAACTGATCCTATAAGTGGCTTGAACAGCTATATTTCATATTGTCTGAGTATGCTAAATATAATAATAGCAAGCATTTATTATAGTACCTTAAGATTTGCAGAAGAACTTTAGAAATGTCCCCTTTTATCCTCCTTACAATTCTGTGAGATAGTATGTGTTATTATCCCCATTTTATATATTTAGAAAACTGAGAAAGACCAGGGGCTAATTGACTTGTCCAGGTATATTCAGATAGTCTAGTAAGGGTCAGAGGCTGAATCTAAACTCTTTTCTTGATAACAAGTCCAGTAGTTCATTGACTATGCCACTTAATTCAACTAATAGGTGTTCTCCAATTACATTTTGTACTCTCATGCTTTGTATCCACTTGCCTCAGTGCATTGGTACAGGGAGTTTCCTTCCTAATTTTGACCTCTTAAACACTTTAAGGTCTAGTTCATGTACTTTTCACTAAAATTGGAGATCCTTGAGCTATGTGTACCTTTGGTATTTTGTAAATAGTAAATGTTTAATGAGTGCTTTTTTATTTATTCATATCTTACTCATCAAATAAATATTTATCATATAAACCCTTACTTCAATCTTAGTATCAATTCTGTCATTTCCAGGGCAGAAGAGTGGTAAGGGCTAGGCAATTGGGGTTAAGTGACTTGCCCAGGGTCACATAGCTAGGAAGTAGCTGAGTTCAGATTTGAATTCAGGATTTCCCCATCTCCAGGCTTGGCTCTCTATTAACTGAGCCACCCAGCTGCCCCCAAATGAGTATTAAGTATACTTTGTGCCAGGAATTGTGCTAGATTCATTGAACTTTCCTTCATCATTTAGCAAAGTTTTTAAATTTTAGAATACTTTAGATTTCTCTCTTATGTCTGTCATGTTCTACTTTGTTTCTTGCTTGTTTGGATGCATATATACTCCTCCATTAGATTGTAATCTCCTTGAGAGTAGGGGTTGAATCATTTTTCATCTTTGTATCCCCAGAGTCTACCCTAGTACTTGGCATTTAATAAATGTTTGAATTGAATCAACATATGCCTTTTAGCATATTAATGAAAGAGTTTTATATTCTTTTGAAAGAGTAGCCATAATTAGATCAAGAAAGAAGCTCTGAGACACCTACTTATCACCCTCCTGGTAACATTGAGATAGGATGAAACAGGCACTGCACCAGGAGATGGGCCAACAAGCAGGGAGTAGGCTTTGTGGAATCTGTAACTGGACAGTGTAAGGAATTAAATTTAGGGGTTTGACTAAATATGTGAGAATTCTAAAATAATATAGTGGTTGCCAATTAAAAATATTATAGCTCAAGTCAAAATGACTTTTAATAGCTTTTTATTTACAAAGAGGTGGAAAGAGTGAAAGTAGAGAAGTGTAAAAGAGAATAGAGAAGATGACTAGCCTATCACACTAAGTGTGGGTCCAGTGCTTAGCTCAGCCCAGCAGGGCTTGTTAACCCTGGACTAGAGGACCTGGTATTCCACCCATGTGGCCTCCTCCAGGTGGGGAAGGCCTCTCCAGAACTAATCTCTCTCCAGAAGCCAGGAAAGGAAGTCCAACTACTCACTCACCCAAGAAACAGTTCAAGATCCAAGGTCTCAAGTTGAAGCTGAGTTCCAAGTCTAAAGTCACCTCCAAGAGGTAGATCACCAGCTGAAGCTTCAAGCTGAAAACCCCCAAGTTGAAGAAGTTCAGGATTTTTTATAGTCCTTTTTCCACATCACTTCCTGTCCCTTCCCCTCTTCACAGGGGGCCAATCACAGCTTCCAAATTGCCTAGCTCTGCCCAGGGAGGACAGTGTCTATGGGATCCACCTCTCATCCTCTGAAGGTGTCAACTTTTATCAAAGATTCACAATCTTTGTGAATCTTTATTAACATAAAGATTTATATAAATCCTTATCAAAGGATTCACAAGTTTCTGATTGATTGGGTTATTAAAAGGGTGGAGCTCTCCAAGTAAGTGACTTATGAATTCTCTTACTTGATGGCTAACAAAGTGTTATATAGGAGTTAAGTAGGGGTTTCTTAATTAACTCAAAATAGACAAAGAGAATACAAAATTCCCTTTCACACAGAGAAATAAGTTTACATGAAAGAATCCTTCTTTCAGAATCCATTGGGGAACCCTGCCACACTGACCCCTGGACTATCATTACTGGTGATTTTGTATATGTATACAGACATAGTTATTAATATGCCTTATTTAAATAATGATATAACAACATATTACATTATAAATTATATTGGATTATCTAATAAAACATTATACATTATATTAAAATTATATATAATACATATATAAAATACAAATTTTATTGTATTATATATAATATAAAACAAATGGTATTGTAGTGTATATAATACACATAATATATAATGTAGAAATAACAAAATACAAATTATATTGTATTATATAGGAGAAGTTATATTGTAATATATAACACACATAATATGCAATATATAAATAGCACACAAAATACAAATTATTTTATTATACATAGCATATGACAAATTATATTGTATTATATGTAATATACAGAGTATATCATAGTATAGAATACATATATAATATGTAAAATATAAATAACATAAAATACAAATTATATTTTATGATATATAATATGGCAAATTATATTGCATTATATATGTGACAGATGATAGTATATATAATAAAAATATGTAATATATAAATAATGCATATATAATATACAAATTATATATGTGACTTATATTACACACTGTATTACAACTTGTATTATATAATATATTATAAATTATATTATTTTCAATATAAGATAATATATTACAAATTATATTGTATTACATATAAAATATTGATAAATATATATATGTTATATATATGTATATATGAACCTTACCTTATGTCTTACAGTTGATACTAAGTATTGGTTCTAAGGTAAAAATGGTAAGGGCCAGGCAATTGGGGTTAAGTGATGTGTCTAGGGTCACCAGCTAGAAAGTGTCTGAGGCCAGATTTGAACTACTTGTCTTCTGTCTCTAGATCTGGCTCTCTATCCACTGGACCACCCACCTGCCCCTGACTTTGTTCAACTCTGAGGCATGGAGAAATTTGATTAATCCTTGTTGAGTGTATTTATTGTAGCCAATCTGAGTCAGTTAAACAAACCTCTATTTCAAGAGTTTCTGTGGAGTATGGGATTAAGAGACAGGGAAGATGTGAAGATGAATGAAAATGTTATCCTTGCTCTCATGGAGTGCCAGCCTTTCTAGTATGGCAAGTTCCCCAGATTTCTGGAGGCGTCTTGAGCCAATAGAAATATGATATTCTTGAAATGGACTTCATATCATAGACATTTCTGATACAGAGGTTGGAGGGTAGATTTGTTAATGATTAGATAAATTACCCAAGTAACTTTGTTAATGCATTTATGGGACTGTGTATATCTAGAAGTCTTTATGTTTTCATTTCTTAGGTGGGGTGGGAGAGGGAAGACAAAGTCAAACAAAACCCTCAAACACTTGAGTCATATTATAAATCTGAAGAGAGCCTTATCCATGCGTGGGGCCAATGTGGTTCTGTGGAAGAACTTTTCAGCAGGATTTGAAATTAGAGGTCCTAGGATCAAATCCCATCTCTGCTTTTTTACTCTCTGTATGACTCTGGGTATGTAAAGTCACCTCTCTGGACACCATTTTCTTCCTTGGTAAAATGAAGGGATTGAATTTGATGGCATGTGTTCCTTCAAGTTCTAAATCTATTATTATTTTTTTTAATTTCCCCTCTGAAATGTTATTTATTTAGCAATGATGGGGTGGGGTCTCTTTGGACTCTGCAAGAAGAGAATGACCCTCCTTTCCTTGATAGTGTTCTTCCTTGCCATGAAAATTAAGAAAGAAGTTGGTTTTTCATTGTCAGAAATTTTACTTGAATGTGTTAACTGTTTGGAGTTCATGATTTTTTCATGATAATTATTGATGTAGCTGATGATGCTTTGTGGAGTTTTCCTCTTGATGCATTTTTAACCTTATTTGCTTTCTACAGATAAAATTTAAATATCCAATAACAGATTCCTAAAGATAAGTACCCTAAAAATAAATGGACCTTGCCAGCTCCTCTGTCACTCTCTCCTTCCAACATTCATGCATTGCATTCATTGCAATGGAACTCTTATACCTGCTTTGTATTCCTCAATTAGGTCAAGAACTTCTTTAGAGCAGACTTTCTTCCCTTTTCTATTTGTATCCCCAGTCTTTAGCAACTAGTAAATGTTTAATAAATGCTTTTCTTTTATTGAATGGAGTTACTGTGATTGACCAATGCCTTATGGTATATGAATCTGTTATTTGTAGATATACGGACCTTAAGGAAATCACTTGATACTTTTTGAGCCTCTCATCTTTTTTTTACAAATTTAAGTATTTTTCCATGGTTACATGATTCATGTACTTTCCCTCCCCTTTTTCTCTCCTGCCTCCCAGAGCCAACAAGCAATTCCACTGGGTTATACATGTATTGTCACTCAATACCTATTTCCATACTAATCATTTTTGTAATAATCTTTTAAAAACCAAAACCCACATCACATTCATATAAACAAGTGAAAAATCAAATGTTTTTCTTCTGCATTTCTATTCCCACAGTTCTTTCTCTGGATGTGGATAGCATTCTTTTTCATAAGTCCCTCAGGATTGTCCTGGATCATTGTATTGCTATCAGTAGCAAAGTCGATAAAATATGATCATCCCACAGTGTTTCAGTCCCTGTGTACAATGTTTTCATTGTTCTGCTCATTTCAGTCCACATTAGTTCGTGGAGGTCTTTCCAACTCATAAGGAAATCAAGCAATTTACTGTTTCTTATAGCACAATAGTGTTCCATCACCAACATATACCATAGTTTGTTCAGCCTTTCCCCAATTGAAGGGCATCCCCTCATTTTCCAATTTTTTTGCCACCACAAAGAGCGCAGCTATGAATATTCTTGTACGTGTCTTTTTCCTTATTATCTCTTTGGGGTACAAACCCAGCAGTGCTATGGCTGGATCAAAGGGCTGTTTATCTGCATGCAAGAAAGAACTGTCTTAGAGTAATTGTTTACTTAAAGACATCCTAATTTGAGTCATTTTGGAATCCTCAGTTCTTCTAAGACTCGACTTGGATATTACTGTCTCTTGAACCTCTTCCTATCCCCCTTTCTTTTTGAGCATTCTGTTTTTTTCCCCCAAATTGCCTTGCATTTCTCCGTGCTTATCCCTCAAGTAGAATGTCAGCTTCCTGAAGGCAGAGATTTTTGCATTTGTATCTAGTGTAAGAGGACTGGCCATTGAACCCATTCCTTATGATCATGTCCAAAGTGTTGTTGATATAATTTCCCTTCTGGAAGAGGTTGAAGAGCTTGTATTTTATGATGTTTGGTCATTTTTAAAGATTTGTCTAACTCTGTGACCCCATTTAGGGTTTTGTTGGCAGAGATATTAGAGTGCTTTGCCATTTCCTCCTCTGGCTCATTTTACAGATGAAGAAACTGAGTTAAGTGACTCGTCCAGGGCCATACAGCGAATACAGATCTATTTCTAGGATTGATGACCAATAATGGAAATTTATTTGAGATTTGAAGCATGCACAGTTTGTAAACTGGTTCTGGTTTGCTAACTGAATAATATTCCATTCAACAGGCTATGTCTGTGGGGTAGAACTGGGGAACATTCAAAATGTTCCAGTTGTTGATTTCCCCTTTTTGGTTCAACTTCCCTTCATTTGACTTATTTGTGCTGTTGGCATTGTGGTAAGAGAGAAGAGAGACAAGAAGGATGAAAGGAAAGAGACCTTGGGATTGTGTGAATATGTACCTTAGTTCTTTGCCATTTTTATCTTTTGTTTTAGGTGAAGGAGATTGGAGGCTAATCCCCTTATGAGCTCTGAGAGTTTAGGACAACACAATTTTTTGAGATCCGGGGTCCAGTTATTGAGTTCATGCATTGATGCCTTGGGTCTTTGGATCCCAGCCCATTGATTGCTGAGAAGATTATGCAATCGTGCTATATTTGATATAAACCATGCTAAATTTGAGTTCAGTTTCTTCAGAGACAAGGTAGGATAGGGAAGAGTTTGCCCCTGAGGTTTTAGGGGGGAAATGTGCCTATTTCTGTTAATGCCATATCTTTGAAATAAATATCCCTTGAAAAAAATAAGATGAAGTAAACACTAAAAGAAAGTTGGTTAAACAGAAGTGAGGTGCTAGTCAGTAGTGGCTATTAGTGGGGGGAAATGCCAGAATAGGGATCAAATATGAGTGAGGAGAAATGAAATACCTCACCTGTAAGGAGCAGATGCTGCTGGCCTTATTCTTGGGAGAGGAAGACAGAGAGTGCTTATAGAGGGTACTTAATTGAATTGGGGAGTAAACAGCAGTTGTTGCTAGCAGCAGTAGTGTTGGTCCTCGCTGCTACTGAGCTTTTGAGTAAGTACAGATTCATTTTGAGTTTGCTTTTTTGACTCTCTTGTTCAGTGACCAGGGTCCCTGGAAATGAAAAGATTTTAGCATTGCCTGGGGTAGATGGGAGAATGTTGACAGACTTCTAAGAGAAAGACTTAAAATAACTCCTAGTTCTCCTGTCTCCTTTATCAAGGAGAATCCTGGCTCTGCTCTATATTTTACCTCTGTGACCTTGGGCAAGTCACTTACCATCCTTCCTACCCCTGTAAAATGAGAGGGTTGGACTAGAATGGCCTAGAATATCCATTTCAGCCCCAAACCCTTGCACCTCCTGTCTTCAAACTGGGAAACATAGAATTAAGGCAACTGAAACTCAGAATGATGAGGATATACTAAGGAAATGCTTAATAGCTTTTTATGAACTCACATTTTCTGACCCAGATGAATTATATCCCAGGGTACTGAAGGAATTGACAGATGTAATCACTGATCCATATAATGCAGAGATTACTAAGAGATCAAGGCAGGTAAATATTGCCCTGATTTTTTTTTCAAGGTGATGAAAGGCGGATTAGAGGAACCACTAACCATTTAGTCTGATGTCAGTCATGTGGGAAAAATTTTAGCTTGAATTATAGAATGGATAATTTGTGAGCACTTAGGGAAATATGATTATTAGAACCCAGGATAAATTCACTAAAGACAAGTTATGTCAAACAAACGCTTTACATGATGAAGTACAGGTATCTCTTTTACATTGCAACTTTCTCATATTGTAAGTTGGAATAAAAATTAAATGGGAATTTGGGGGGAGTTTCTTTGAAGCTGCAGACAATATACAAAGGCCAGAAGATGACATAGAAAAAGTTTAGAAACTATATAGCCTATGAACCAAATATTTAACCCAAATTTTACAATAAGATGGGACAAACTTCTTCATTAGCCATTGGATGACTCATGAATTTAAAAAAAGAAAAAAAAATCAGACTTCTCTGGTATGAAGGGAAGGCAAAAAAAAGTTTACATGGATTTTCCAGATTGTGGGAGCACTGAGCTCCTAACCCTTGCTATATGGAAGGAATACTTGCACTCTGGATATGGCTAAATGATCTGTAATTCACCAAAAAGTTTGGACTAACTATCCACAATGAAAAACCAAGTGGATGAAAAATAATCATTGCTTGTATTTAGATGCAGTTGAGTGAATAATAGTGGCTGGCCCAAGAGTATGGATATCTTGGACAATGATCTTAGAGAGTTGTTATTAGAAACAAATGAGTTAACACGTCAACTACTTTGCTTAAAATACTTTATAAATGCTATTATCATTATCATTGTTATTATAATAGCCTTGAGATGGATAGAAGGAAAAAAAGCAAGGTGGATTGCATTGGGAAATTGAGGGGTGTTTTTAATGATTTCTTACATGTCCTTGAAATGACAAACCATTATATAAGCAATTTTATTGCATCAGTGATGTTGTAACTAAGTTATGGAATACCACTATTTCCAAAGAATTAAAGTCATGATTCACCCAATGGCTAATGAAGAGGTTCATGGTGGGTTTGAATTGTCTGTAAAACATAACTCAGAATTTCACAGGAGAAATGACAAAGAATGCTATTAGAGAGATTTATGACCAGAAAAGAAGGTGATGAGTATGAAGGACGATGAGTATGAAGGAGATGAAATGGTGTCTAAGAAATGTCAAGAGAACCATAGCATGTTGGGTACACACTCTCTGGAGGATTTATGGGAAGGCATGAAAGGGCATCTCATAATGGTGGTTAATGTCATGGCTTCCAGGAATAAAGAGGTGATGGTCTTACTGTACCTACCATCATCAGACCTTGTCTGGAACATCATGTTTTGTTCTTTGCACCATGGTTTTGGAAAGGACATAAATTAACTAGAGTATATCCAGAGGAGAGAAAACCGGATGATGAAGAACCTTGAGTCCTTGTCATAGCAGAATTGGTTTTAGGAACTAGGCAGGTTTAGTCTGCAAAAGGGAAGACAAGGGAAGAAATGCTTTCTGTATTTGAACATTTGGAAAACTGTAATGTGGAGAAGGGATTGAACTTGCTCTATTGGATCCTTATTCTGATCTCTGTGGCTATTGCCTGGGAATGGATAGATAGAAAATTTAGGCTTCTTTATGGGGGAAAAAGCTTAAACCTTCTTAGTATCAGAACTGTCTAGAAGTGCAACAAACCACTTGGAGATGTGGTGAATTCCCTTTCTTTGTTAGATGACCACTTGTTTGATATATTAGAATGGGGATTTCTTTTGTGTATAAGTTGGACTAGATGGCCCCTAAAGCTGCTTCCAATTTGTAATATCTGTGATTCAGGGAATTTTTATGGGTAGGTTGCAGTTTGTATCACTGGAGACTAGAGATATCTGTGAGATAGAACACAGATCCATTGAAATATTAAACACCATTGCCTTTTTTGAGAGGGTTACATCTGGAGGGGGCAGCTAGGTGGTGCAATGGATATATCACAGGATCTAGAGTCAGGAAGACTCATCTCCTTGAGTTCAATTCTGACCTCAGATATTTTGTAGATATATGACCCTGGGAAAGTCACTTAACCCTGTTTGTCTCAGTTTCATCATATGTAAATAAGCTAAAGAAGGAGATGGCAAATCTCTGTAGTATCTGTGCCAAGAAAACTTCAGATGGGGTCATGAAGAGTCAGAATTGACTGAACAACAATACTAACAATGACATACTAGATCTAGAAGCTTCCTAAATCTAGGAATATTATAGACAAAGTTTATCTCGGTGTTGTGAAGATAAAGTCCTAAATAAACTTATAAGGAATACCTTGCTTATAAACTTGTAAATAAACTAGTCAAGAACATCTGAGTTTAAATCTTCTGATTAATGTTATTAGCTGAATGATCTTGGGCAAATCACTTAAACCTCTTCTAGCTTCATTTTTCCCATCTGTAAAATGGGGACAACAATAGCATCTACCTCATGAGTTGTTTTGAGGATTAAATGGGATGTAAGAAATGCTTGGTATATCTTAAAGTGCTACCTAAGTTTTGCCATTATTATTAAATCACATCATTGTGATTGTTTATATTTTGGCAAGGTGTTTGGCTAATTCTCTGTCATTCTCTCATAGCAATGACAGAACAATATGGTCAGGATGAGAATACATTTGGTAGATTTATTATTAGCTGAACCACAATACCTAAAGAGGTATTGATTAAGTTGGATCATTGTGAACTTAGACAATTTCTAGTAGTCCTCTGCACACTTCTGTCTTTGTCTCTTTTGTGTTCAAAATGTTAATAACTGAAACATGTAGTATAATAGTCAGTGGACTGATGGGAAAACTCACAGAAAATCTGGACTCAAGTCCACTGCACTTTAGATCTGCTGCTTTGCAGGTTGTCTCTTCCCATTAGATTGTAAGTTACGTGAGAGCGGGGATGTCTTTCTTCTTTATTAGTTGAATCCCTAGTGCTTAGCATAGAGCCTGGCACATAGCAGAAGCTTCATAAATGCATAAAAGGCAGCCAGGTGGTTCAGTGAATAGAGCGCTGGACCTGGAGTCAGGAAGACCCAAGTTCAAATATGGTCTTAGACAGCAGCTGGGTATTGTGAAGATAAAATCCTAAACTTGGCATGAGGAAGGCTTGAGTTTTAACCTTAGAATGTTATTAGTTGGTTGATCCTAGGCAAATTCATTTTTCCATCTGTAAAATAGGGACAATAATGAGTTTGTTTTGAGGATTAAATGAGTTGTAGGAAATGCTTGGCATATCTTAAAGTGCTATATAAATTTTACTATTATTAAATAATAAACGCCATCTAATCTTATTTGCTAAGAAGCAAATGGTGCAGTGGATAGAGCATGGGGCTTGGAATCAGAAAGACCTGAGTTCAAATGTGACTTCAGATACTAGCTGTATGACCCCATATGATTCTGTTTACCATAATCTATTGGAGAAGGAAATGGGAAACTATTCTAGTATCTTTGCCAAGAAATCCTCATGGACACTATTGGCTTGCTAATGGTCCATGGGATGATAAAGAGTCAGATATGACTGAAAAACAACCATAGTAAATGTTTATTGGATTGGATATTGGAAGCCCTGTAAGCCTCCCTCCCTAGCTTTAGTCTGGAAACAATGATTTTAAAATTTCTGAGTCTTCGTTTCTTCACTTGTAAATGGGGGGGGGGGTTGAACTAGATGGCCCCCAACATTCCCTCCCAGCTGTGACATTTAAGAAGCTCAAAAGAGAAATGTTTTGGTTATCCAATTTGCTGGTGCAGAGTTTGGGAGGGAGAGTAACAGCATTGGGATCCCCCAAAATGAGGTCCTGCGACTGACTAGATGAGATTTAATAGAATAAATGTTAGATTCTGTGATTTAGGGAAGGAAAAACAAATGAATGGCACAAATACAAGGTACAAACGAAATAACTTAATAGAAGCTGATGGGAAAAACTGCAGTCTTAGTGGTTTTAGCTGACTTTGTCAAACAACTTTAATTTGGCTTAATTAGAGTCAACAGCTAATAGTCATGTGCTTGTTTAGAGAACTGTGGTAGCCAAAAGAGGAGGGAGGTAATGGCTCCTCTTTATTTGGCATGGGGAATCTAAGACATCATTGGCATTTGCTCTTAGGTAACATCACCAAGTTAAGTGCATCTTAAGAGTAACAAACTGGATGATAAAAGGATTCAAAAACATGACATGGGGCAATAGGTTGGACGCGGTCTGTGTGGTCAAGGAGGCAGAACCATGACTGATGGGTGGAGGGAGCTTTGCTTTACTTAGAAGTAAAACTTTTCCAAAAATGAGAATTTTCTTGGAATGTGATGTCTTCAAAAGTGGGGGAAAGACCTACATGAAATTAAGAAGAGTTCAATAAGCAGAACCAAGAGAACATTATATACAGCAACAGGCTTAGAAACAAAAGGTCCTGGGTTCAAATCTGAACTCAGACATTCCCTAGCTGTGTAACCTGGGGCAATTACTGCCCCTACTGCCTTACTCCTTACTGCCTAGCTCTTACTGCTCTTTGGCATTAGAACCAATACATAGTATTGATTCTAAGATGGGAGGTACGAGTTTTTTTTTTAAAAGAATTATTTGTTTATGTCTGCCTCCAGGGAAAGAACTGATAAATAAAAACAAGCAAGACATACTCTTATATATACATATATCTTCTTGGTAAATGATACTTCCTCTAGTGCGGGGAGGGGAAGAGGAGTGAGAGATACCTGGGAATTTTAATAGAACAAAGAAATACATTTTTTAGAAAATAGTAGACTTCCTATGTTCTGAAGAATTTGAGAGACTGAAGTACTCCAGTCAGAGATGTTATAGAAATGATTACTGCCACCATGGAAATAGTATTTAAAAAATTAAAACTGCTTTGTAATTACAGTGACTGATCTTAATTCAGAAGAAAAGAGGAAATGATGAAAATACATCTCCCTCCCTATGAAGAGGTTGGGGATGATGGGTGAGGAACCCTATGTATACTTTTCAATTTGTTTGGTGTTGGTTAGTTTTACTAAATTGCTACTTTTTTTTTACAAGGGATAGCTCTTTGGGTAGGGGGAGTAAACAGAAAAAAAGGTGATGGGGGGCTAGGTGACAGCAAATTAGTGCTGGGCTAGGAGTTGAGAGGACTCATCTTTGTGAGTTCAAATCTGATCTCATACACTTAATAGTTGTGTGACTGGGTAAATCACTTCACCCTGTTTGCCTCAGTTTCCTCATTTATCAAATGATTTAGAGAAGGAAATGGCAAACTATTCCAGTATCTTTGCCAAGAAAACTCTGAAATGGGGTCATGAAAAGTTGTGCATGAGTGAAAAATGACCAAATCACAAGTAGATTCTTCTATATAGGGCACAAAGAGAAGAACAAAAAGAAGGCTTAAATTGCTGCAAGACAGGATTTAGTTACACTGACCAGAGGTGGACCTGACTGAAAAACAACTCAGTAACAAAGAATAAAAGATATCAACAAGCTTAAAAAACCCACAAACCTTTACCTTCTGTCTTAGAATCAATACTAAATATTGATTCCAAGACAAAAAAGTAGTAAGGGCTAGGCAATGGAAGTTAAGTGACTTGTTAGGGTCACACAGCTGGGAAGTGTCTAAGGTCAGAATTGAACCCAGGACCTCCTGTCTCTGGGTCTGGCTCCCTTTCTCCTGAGCCACCTAGCTGCCTTCCATTTTTTTTAAAGAAGATTTTTGCCTTGGCTAAGAATTTAAAATAGTTGTTTCTGAGGTTCCTTCTGATTTTGTCTATATAATTCTAGAAATGTGACCAACTCATTGCTAAGCATAATGTGACAGTCAGTGGAAAACTGGAGAGAGAGAAGATTCAGCAACCTCACTTGCAGAAATTGTCCATTTTATAAAATATACCAGAATGCTTTTTACTAATGTGCCATTGACATAACTAATTAAAACACTAAAGGATCCTTGTCAAAACCACCCAGGGAAAAATACTTGGCCATGCAGTACCCTTGACTTTTTAATTGTATTTGTTTGAGCATTCACATTCTTTTCCCATCACTGGTAGAAATTAGCAAGGCTCTGCTGCATTTCTTTCTCCAAAATACATTACAAATGGCATATTGATAATCTGATGTAGATGAGGCTTTCGACAATTACTCAAATGCCTCATTTCATTGGGAAATAGACTCTTAAAATGTAAATGGTAGCAGAATTCTTCCTTTTCTGAACTTGGCCTGGAGAGACTTTGGGGAACAGTGGGGACAGATGTATTATTTATAGTATCAAATACACCAATATGAGGCTCTCTGGGAAGCACCACCTGTTCTTTCTTACCTGCAAAAAAAAAAAAAATCCTTTACCCCAGTCAGAACTAAAAATATCCCTACCCTTCTCCATTTTCCCATCACCTTTCCCCAAAGGAATAGAATGGAATTTGGAAAGAAAAAGTGATGGAGGCCATGGGGAAAGCACCATCAAAAAATAAGCTCATCTTGGTGATATAAGCAGAGATAGACAAGATCTAGCTGCCAGGATGTTAGGATGCTTTCAGTATTTTACCTCTGGTGATTTCCTCCCCCTTTCCCCCCATGGCTAATTAAAGAATGTGATAAATGCAGGTTTACCAAGTGTTGTCATAATGAAAGGTGCAAGTCCTGATAAGAAACAGAGGAGAAAAAGCACATTTGATACCATTGAAGAATCTGTAGTCAGATGGGCACTGTCTTGAGCTGTTAAATGCAATTTCCTGCAGTTCTTAGAAATTTACTTTGACACTCAGAAGACAACTGAGAGTGTTGATTTAATTACCACTTCTTCCTTTGTGGGCTTGGACTGAAAACTACGAAGGGTGTGCTGTTACTTTAATTTTTTTTCCCCTATAGCATGGTGTAAATATGTAGACCAGTAGAATCGGAAGCCTTGTATTAAATTCTTGACAGACCAGAATATGGAGTTTTGTTTTGGTCAAGTGGGAAATTACTGTTGGTGTTTTTGGTTCTCTGGGAAACCAAGCCAGTGTTGCATAATGGGATTTTTATTATCCTTCTCCAATAGGGAGGAGCAGTGGAAAAAAAATCTTTGGTGCATAGGATCACAGGGCAATGGGGGAAAGGGACCCCATAGGTCATGGAGACCAGTGATTTCATTTTACATTTGAGGAAACTGAGGTCTAGGGAAGTTAAATGACTTTCAGGTCTCAAATAGAAAGCGTAAGAGATAGGATTTAAAGCTGAGCCTGATGACTAGAGGTATCATGGTTCTTTGCACTGTACCATGTGTGTTGGATATAGAATCATAAGACCTGAGTTCAAATTCCAGCTTTGCCACTTACTCTTTGTGTGGCCTTGGGCAAAGCACAACCTTTCCAAACTCCTGGACCAATATCTGTTCTAGCTGAGAACTCTGAACAATGTATCACACTTGAACATGAATTTGTAGCATTTTTTCATTCCTGTTACATCATGGAAAAAAAACAAACAACTATCACCTTCTGTCCTAGAATCAATACCAAGTATTGGTTCTAAGGTAGAAGAGTGATAAGAGCTAGGCAATGGGGGTTAAATTACTTGCCCAGGGTCACACATCTAAGAAGCATTTGGGGACAGATTTGAACCTCCCAACTCCAGATCTGGCTTTCTACTGATCCTCCTAGCTGCCCCCATATAATAAAAAACCAACCAACCAACCAAACAAAAAAACCCCCAAAAACCAACAGCTAACTGGTTTACCCTTAGTGTTACTATTCTGTGGGGGCAGTGATTGAGATGATTAAAGTTTGCATTTAGACAGCTTGATGGTACAATGAATACAGCTGGGTAGGTCTCTAGGAGGGCTCAAGTTCAAATTCTACCCAAGACACTTGCAAGTTGTGTGCTCTTGAGCAAGTCACTTAACCTCTGTCTCAGTTTCCTCAACTCTAAGATGAGGATAATAATAGCAACTACTACATAGGATCATTATGAGTTTCAAATGAGATCATATCTGAAAAATGTTTTTAGTACAGTGCCTAGCACACAGTAGGTACTTAATCCATTCCTCTCTCCTTTTCTTTCAATAATAATTAGACCTATTATTTCTTTATCTGTCTACATTTGGGAAGGACAATCAAAAGGAAGCTACCATAGTAAAGGCTACAGGGACCTGGAGAAAGATGACATCTTGGCACAGTGTTCTCTGAAGGACATACTTAATATTAAATAAAATTTATAATATAATATAATGATATAGGTTGGAAGATCTGGACAATCCAGGGAAGTTGAGGAAGAATTCTGCTACCATTTACTTTTTAAGAGTCTATTTCCCAATGAAATGAGGCATTTGAGTAATTGTCAAAAGATCCTCAAGATCTTTGCTTTTTTTCCCCTTAAATCCTAATTTGAAGTGGAATAGACTCTTCTTGGTGGGAGAGGTAATATCCTAACAATTTTGGAATGATAACTTATAAAATTAATTTGGGAGGTTTTTTTTCTCTTTCTGGTCATTTTGGACCCAGAAATGGATTTTGAGCTGAGTTCAGATTGAAGCAGAACTTCAGAGTTTTTACTTTTATTCTTTTTCCTCCAAAGGGCACTTATTAATCAAAGGCCTGGGAATTTAATCATATCCCAGTAAATCCTGGGGCAACTTGTCCACAAGGACCAACATGAGTGGCCCCTCAGATTTTGGCAGCCCACTGAGCCCAACCTCTATACCCTTACTGAGCATTGATTAAAAAACAAGCTCATTTTCACGGCAAACAAACATCTTTCATACCCTTGTCATGCCTTAGTGTCCTTTGGCCAAGGATTCGCATCTGGCAGCCCCTGTTCTTTCAGCCAGATGCTTACAGATCCGAGGGTTTAACCAGCTCTTTTACCCTTGCTTTGATGTTTGGGTTTGAGGATAGGATTTTCTGTTCTAAGTCGGAGGTCACAGAAGATGTGCCCAGAGTCTCCAAAGTTAACGAATAGGGATTGGTGTGGGCAGCAGTGACCTGAAACTGTTCTGCCCTTTGGAAGTTTACAGGTTTTTCTTTTCTTTATATCCTCAGCACTTAGCGCAGTGCTTGGCATTCAGTAGGTGCTTCATAAATCACACATTGCTTTCCTTTGGGTAATTTTTGATGGAGCTCCTATTGCTTGCAATGAATTGCAGAGGCTTGGACTGGAGGGGGAAGAGAGGGCAGAATAAGAATGGGAGGAAGGGACAAATATAGCAAATTCTGTACAAGAAAAATGTGGTCTGACATTACAATCCAGGAAGAGAAAATGCAAGTACATTATGCTTCAATTAAAGATTTATAAATAGCAAATAATGAGAAGCAAAGACCTAAAAAAGGAAGAAGTGATCAGTGAGGGGCAGATCCTGTTGAAAAACCTTTAAGGAAGTATGATAAGGTATGAGTTCTCTCAGGTCAGACAGTGGACTACCTAATGGATGTTTTCTTGTTTACAAAGCACTTATGTAAAAATCTGGCCTCAGACACAAATTGTGTGACCCTGGGAAAGTCAGTTAAACCTTTGCCTCAGTTTCCTCATATGCAAAATGAAGATAATAGCACCTACCAGTTTGGATTGTTGTGAGGATCAAATAGGATATAAAATTTAAAGTACTTAATTAGTTAATGCTATCTATATAAATGTTAACTATTATTATACCTTATTTTTATGTGATACCTCTCTCCACAATTCTACTTAGTCCTGTCAAGTAGGTAATGCTCCTATTATTGTCCCTATATTATTATGGAGGAGAAAATTGAGACTCACATTAGGATATTTAAACTCTCACAGTATGAGACAAAATCTAAACTCACATGCAGTCCCATTTCCATGGTTTCTCCCCAAACCTACCTTAGCTGTTTGACTTATTCTAGGGCTGCTGGTTTTCTTACCCTAAATTATTACATTTCTTGGGCTGTAACTGTCTGCAAAACTTATTTCACACCATGTTTTATCTGCCAGCTATTCTGTAGCTATGGTTACATTTTTAAAAAAAGCTTTTTAGTGTTGTCTTAAAAAACCCCACCAATAAACCTCAACAACTTATTTTTAGAAGGACTAGTAATTGAAAGGTCAGTTTTTCCATATAATGTGTTTATGTATAATTCTTTGTGGGCCAACATTCCTACAGTGTGTAAACAACTTGGGTAATATATTGCAGGTGTCATATTTTCCCCATTACCTGTTTGTTGATGGTGTCATAACCCTGTAGTTGAGATTGAAAGTTTCTTTAATAAAGTTTTTCTTTTATAAGACTTGCATTATAGTTCATTATTATTTTTGGACTCGCCTTTCATGACGAAAAGCCATTCTGCACTAAGAATTTTGGGTTGTCATAAGGAGTCAGGTATTCCCTTTTTTGGAAAGGGAAGTGGAGAGGAAGTAACAGCAGAGTGTAGATCAGTTTCCATGGAAAGATCTTTGGGGAATAATTCAATCTTATCCCTTGTCTTGGGAGGGTTCCTTCTTTTGGGTCACTCAATGATTCAGAAATGGTTTTGTGGTTGAGTTCAAAACAGTCTGTTGTTTAGATTGCTCAAGATTCTGGTGTAATGTCAGCTGACTGGTGTTTTCCTTTTTTTTTTCTCTCTCTCTCTCAAAAATATACCTTTTACTTAAAAAAATTAAAATTTTTTGTTGTATGTCAAAATCTTTAGGTGTTTGGGAATCTTAGCTTTCTATAAAAGGCAAAGGTAACTTTGTAACCCCCATGAGATGTCTCTCTGTCTCTCCCTGTCTCTCTGATTCTTTCTATGTCTCTGACTCTCTGCCCCTGTGTCTCTGTGTCTGTCCATCTGTCTCTTTCTCTCTCTCTCTCTCCTCTTCAGTGTCATTTATAACCAACTTGGCTCAATTTTTTACCTCTTTTGTTTGTGAGTCTGAGACCATGCAGTTCCCAGATCTATATGGGACCAGGATAACTTTCAGCTACCTAATTGAGCCTTCAGGCAAATTATGGCCCCCAAGAGAGGGAGTTTCAGTCCAGGGAGGATGAAGCATGGGCATCTTAAAAGCTCTCTGCAGAATTCACCTGCCTCTTAGAGATGTGGGAACAGAAAAAAGATTCGTACATTCAACAGGTGTTTATTGCCTCCTCTACCGTATTAGGTTCCTTGGGCAATACAGAGGTGTTAGGAGAGACCATCTCTACTCTCCAAGAATGATCGGTCTATGGATTATTAAAGTAGCTCCATCCAAACTAAAGCCACTGACCAGTGTTCCAGTAGCTCAGAGGAGGGAGCGAGATTACCATCATGAGCAGAAACTTGGCAGATGAGATGGAAACTGATCAAAGATTCTTCAGGTGAGATTTCTAAAAATCTGGGACTGGCAGCAAGGAAGAAAAGTCTTAGATGCCTTCCTTGCATATAGATGTGTAACATGTTAAGTAAACAGCATGAGTAGCTTGCACTTCTTTTGCTTATTATATATAACATCACTTATCTCAATATTAAGCCCCTAAATGACCTTTGCCCCTTCTTATCCATTCCCCCATAAAACTCAAATGAATAATCTTTAAAAAGAAAAAAAAACCCTTACTTTCCATCTTAGAACCAATACTATTTGTTGGTTCCAAGGTAAGGGCTAGCTAAGTATTGGGAGTTAAGTGACTTATCCAGGGTCACACAGCTAGGAAGTGTCTGAGGTCATATTTGAACTCAGGACCTCCAATCTCTAGGCTTGACTCTCCATCCCCTGAGTCACCCAGCCACCCTGAATCGTCTTTAAGAATAAAAATAATGAATACTTTTCTAAATATCACTGGTATTCCCAAGACTTTATATGCTATTGAGCAGTCGCTTCTGGGTGTCAGCTTCCTCATTTCTGAAATAAGAAGGTTGAATTGGACTTTCAAGACCCCTTCCAGTTCTAAAACTATAATCCTATATCCCATTATTTCTGCTTTTTGTAGTCTTTATTGCAATGAACTTCTGACCTCTATCTTTATAGCTCTGCTCTCAACCTTAACTCTATCTCCTTAACATTGACTTTCTCCCCTCGGAGAATTCAGATAATCTGTTTAATGAATTAAGTCATAGTAAAGCTATGTTCTTGTTTTTCAAAGACAAAGGTGCTGGCATGAGGCTCAAGAAGTGTACTGGACCTTATCAGAAGGCTGCTTGGTATCTTTTCAGCACGGGGAGCCTGTGAGTTGAGGACATGGGGTATTTTTTTGTACTTTAGATTAGGTCTTGGAAAAATGTGTTGGAAGGGTGCCAAGCCGGGGTGCTGAAGGCCAGTTGTAGAATTTTAGGGTTGGAATGAACCTTAGAGGTCACGTAGCCTAACTTCACATTTTTGTCTTTATTCATTTGTTCCAGTCGTGTTGAACTCTTTGTGACTCCATTTGGGGTTTTCTTGGCAGATACTGAAATGGTTTGCTATTTCCTTCTTCAGTTCATTTTACAGATGAGGAAACTGAGGCAGATAGGGGTAAATGACTAGCTTGGGGTCACACAGCTAGTATGCACGAGGCCAGATTTGAACTTGGGTCTTCCTGACTCCAGGTTCGACATTATCTACCCATGTCTTCTTTATTTCATGTATGACAGTCATCTAGCTTCTCTCTGACTACCATATCATTGAGGGGAAGAATTCTGCTTTGCAAATGAGTCCATTCCATTGTGGGTCAGCTTTAAAATATTATTAATTAAAATATTAAACCAAAATCAACCTCCCCACGACTTTCACCCACTTATTTTAAATCTATCCCTGGAAAAGCTGTACATAATGCCTCTTGCCCATGGGGCAGCCATTTAATTCTTATGTATGTTTCTCCTCCAAGTGTTTTCTTGTCCAGGACAATTATGGGGCTCTACCATCTCTCCTTCTGGGGAGAACAGATCCAAATCCTCTACTGCAGTGATGTCTGGCTCAAATAGAAAACAGAGGCCACTAAATGGAGTATAAAGATCCCTGTAGGTCATGAATTGACTTAGAAAACCACATATTTATATATATATATGTATTATATATATGTATATTATATTAGTTCATTAAAATCAAATTGGACTAAGATACTTCCCAGCTGTGTGACCCTGGGCAAGTCACTTAACCCCCATTGCCTAGCTGTTACCATTCTTCAGCCTTGGAACCAATACACAGTATGGATTCCAAGATGGAAGGTGAGGGTTTTTATAAAAAAAAAAAAATAAATTGGAACTACATTTTAATCTCCTTTTAGTTGTACTTGGGAGTATTGTGGGTCACATGTTTTATACTATGCTTTTTAATTTTTTTTTTCTGTTTTTTTCTGCTGTGCTACTACTGCTTTTATTGTAATGCAGTGGTCAGGAATTTTTTGGAATCATGGAAGAGAGAGTAGGTCAGAGAGGAGTCACGAAGATTAGCCTCGTAGCTACTGCATTTCAGGGGTGGTTAGAGTATTGAAGGCAGGTCAGCATTAATTGTTTAGAATTATCAGTATAGAAAAACAAGGGAAGATTATACACTTTGGCTGAGTCATGCCTGTTGGAAGCTGATATTTCAGAAGGTATCAATGGTACGGTGGAATGTGTGCTAATTTTGGAGTCAGAAGACAGAGACCCGAATTTCAGCTCTCCTATTTACTATTCATTTGACCTTGAGCTTTACTTTCATCATGTATAAAATGAAGGTGCTGAATCAGATGGAGAAAGATGATAAAAAGACAATGACAAATGTTGATGGGACTACTCTGGGAAAACAAGCGTATTAATGCACCAATGTTTGGGGAACTATTGATGGATATTGCTCTTCTTTGGACAACAGCTTGGAATTATGCTCCCCTAAATCATTAACTGTGCCTATCCTTTGGTGAAGTAATAACAGTATTAGACCTCTACTCCAAAGAAATGAGAGAGGAAAGGGACTCATATATATGAAAATATTCACACCATCTTTGTTTGGTAACTGTAAAGGACTGGAAGTGAAAATGATGTCCACCAATTGGAGAATTGCTGAACAATTCATGGTATTTGAATATAATTGAATATTATATCATTTTTAAAAAATGGACAGTTTCAGAGACATCTGGGAAGACCTGTGTGAACTGATACAGAGTGAAGTGAGCAGAACCAGAGCTTTTTATACAGTAACATTTTAAAGACAAACAACTTTGAAAAACTAAAGCACTTTGATCAATATAATGACCAATCCATGATTCCAGAGGACTGAACTGTTGTTATGTACCTTCTGATAGTGGTGATGGATTCAAGATGCCAAATGATTCACTTTTGGATAGGAACAAAGTGGGAATTCAATTTGTCTCAATATGCATTTATCATAACAGTTTTTTTCTCTTTTGAATTGGGGGAAGGCAGAGGGAAAATAAATGTTTGTTAACTAGAAAAAAATAAAATGAAGGAACTGGATTAGAAGACTTTTCAATTCTATTATCTTATGATGTCTTACTGTAAATTTCTTGAGGTGGCAGTTTCTGTTTCAATCTTTTATTCCCAGTGCTTGATCACACAGTAAGTGTTCAATAAATGTTGAATTGAACTTTTATTTTTTAAATTCTCACCTTAGGTTCCAAGGCAGAAGAGTGGTAAGGGCTGGACAACTGAGGTTAAGAGATTTCCCCAAGGTTATTGAGCTAGGAAGTGACCACCTCCCTGCTTCAGAATTGAGCTCTCCATGCCATCCAGATGGGTCTAAGTGTTCCTTGCATATTCTAAATCCCATCTCTGAGCCATTGTTCATTTTGTCAAAGCTCATGTCTTCCCACTCTTTCCCCCCTTCTATCTATCTCTCTATCTGTCATTCAGGGTCCATCCTATATAAGGTCTTCCCTGAGAATTCCTGTCCTTATTGCTCTCACATTTAATATATGCAGTGTTCTCACACTGCATTTATGTAGATTCCATAATGCCTTCCATTACTACTGACCTGAAAATGTGTGCTTTGTTCCTCCCACTGAATTATAACCTCCAAGAAGATGAAGGCAGTATTTCAACATTTTTGCCCCCATACTGCTTTCTGCTTTCACCAGTGTTCTATACATCAGAGGTGTCAAATAGGTTGCAACATTCTTGAGCATAGCAGAACAAGATTAAAGTGTAATTGGGGAAGTATTTAGGAAAATAAATGAAAATATAGTAGAAATATACATCCATTAGTATAATATAGTAGAGAAAAAATATATATATATATACTGATAATATATGATTTTCTAAGTTAGCATGTGACTTGCAGAGATCCTTACATATGGTTTAATAACTCCATATCTATTTGAGTTTGAAACCTTACTCTATAACTGATGGATACTTGACTATTTATAAATTAAAAAAATTTTTTAATTATTTTTTAACCAATTGAAAATATGGAACACTTCACAAATTTGCATGCTATCCTTGTGCAGGGACCAAGCTAAATTTCTCTGTATTGTTCCAGTTTTAGTATATGTGCTGCCAAAGCTTAATATTCAGAAAATATTCTTTGGCCATGGCTGGTGGGGATTTTGTAGCGAGCAATAGAACAGAGGTTGTTATAGTTGTCTCCTTCTCTCCATAGGAGAACTCTTCCTTAATGCACACATTTCCTCATCTTGGCAGCTCCAGGAGAAGCTGTAATACCATCATCTCTCACTAGCTTCTTAAAGAACGGAAAGCTTCCCCAGGCTTTGCCTTGTAGATCTCCAAGTTGATGCCTCTTGTGATTTTGCCATAATCATTGTTTGTGGTGTGTTTGTGTGTGTGTGTGTGTGTGTGTGTGTGTGTGTGTGTATGTGATTAAATCAGTAAGTAACTTATCGAGAAACCTTTCCTATTGTCAACACACAGTCTTCCATTTCCTTTTCCTTTTCCTTCCATTTCCTTTAGTAAGTAGTCTTGTAATTAGTTAAAAAAAAAAAACACAAATCTTAACTTTGACAATATATATTTAGAGGGTAGAATCCCTTTACTAAGTTACTCTAATTTATATTATATATAGAATAATAAATAATTCTAATAAATTTCTAATAAACTTCATTGATGTATAAGTTTTTGAAACCAGTATCATATTTGCATATAATTTTTTTAAGTTAAAAAAGATGGGGATAGGGATGGGGCTATGATTTCATTGATATATGGAGCTACCAAATGAGGAAACTTCCTTTACTAATGCAAATTTTGATCTTCTCTGTAACTTGGAGACAGCAGAAGTTGCCTAGAGCTTTAGAGAAGTTAAGGTCACCCAGCTAGAGTGTTTCAGAGGGTGAGGTTCAAGCAAGCCTGTTTAAACAGTCTCCAAAGTTAGCTCAATATTGATTATGCCAAGCTGCCTCTTATTTAACTTTTAATTTAAATATTTGGATTAGTAAAGTGCCACATCCACTATGAGAGTAACAAATTTAAACTATGTTGTAGCACAGGCTATTTGGATAGTGAAGAGATAGAGCTGGAAGAAGAAAGAGAAAATGGAAGATTTGAAAGGAATAAATGTCCCCCCTTTTTAATAGTCATATTTGCTTTTTCTAGTCCTTTTAGCCCCCAAATGGAAATGTTGCCATTATAGAAAGGTGACTCTTACACTAGAAAATATGGTTAATCATTTTCTTTTTTGAGCTCTTCGAGGGTTTGTGCTGTTGACTCTGGGAGATTCAAACAGAATAGGGTGTCTCTGGGTGCTGAATTGTGGCCTCACCACTTGCAAAGTAAAGACCTGAGCAGAGGAGTGCCTGAGGGTATATGTATTTCACTTACTTGGAGCTGTCAGGTCTTATCAGCCTTTCTGTAGAAATATTTTTCTCCCTGAAAACTCATAAAAATTCATGTTGTAATATCAATGCCTGAAGGAGACTGTAGAATTCTGTTAATACTGCTTATATCCCCTTCGTCAAATAGATACATCACTCTTGCATATACATACAGGTACAAATGTGTGTATGCATCTATATCGGAGGCTCCTGTGTATGCCAAAGTAGTTTAGCAGAATAAAATGAAATAATATTAATTTTTCTCACTGGTACAACATGAATTAGATGAGCATCACTCAGTGCTCCTGGCAGGCTTCTTTCTTAGAAAGATATTGTATCTTGAATTCCCTTCACCTGATACATAATTTCTAAATATCTTTTTCAGGGTGCCTATTGATTCTGGTACTACAGAAGTGTCTTAATTTCAGTGCATTAGAAATGACAGATAAAGTCAATTAGTGGGCATCACTCAATGTTTTAAAACCATCAAATTACTAACAGGAATGTGGCTTAATAACAGTGGAGAGAAGCACTGGTTAGGGAGGCAGAGAACCTGGGTTCAAATCTTGTGTCTGATGCTTATCAGAGTGTGTCCTTGGGTAAATCTCTTAACCTCCCCAGGCCTCAGTTTCTTTCTCTATAAAATGGATGTGTGTGTGGATTAGATGGTTTTTGAGATTCTTCCAGTATTAGTCTTTGATGAGAGAGAGAGAGAGAGAGAGAGAGAGAGAGAGAGAATACCTTCTGAGAGCTTGTGTGTTTCTCTTTGAAGATAAAGGCTTCTTGCAAATTCTATTCTGTGTTTTTAAACTTTTTTAAAAAAGTATAATTTTCTCCTCTTGGTTTATTATATGAGAATTTAATTATTTTAAATATAGGATTTAATCTAAATTCTTTTACACATACCTATTTAAAATCTGGTTAAGATTTCATCACAAGACTGGGGTGCTTTTTAACAGTGGTGTTATATTAAGTCTTATCAAGCCCTTATCAATGAATGAATAAAAAAATTAAGCACTGGCTAGAAATAGAAAAATGAAACACTGTCACCCTCAAAAAGTTCCCATTTTGTTAGGGAGAGACAACTCTTTAGGAGGTTTTTACTACAATTCAGATGGAAAGGTTCAGTGGTCCTTGGGGATCAGTGGCAAGGCAGATGGTGATGCATCTTAAGTGTCATTTCCACGGATACAAATTGTATTCATTTCTGATGTTGAACCATTTGACAATGCTAAGGACCTTGGTGAGAATTTCTTTTTTCTAGGTCTTCAGTAGCTATGGCTATTGAGAAGGTGGAGACTATAGGATTTCTTGCCACAGGGCTGCTTCCCTGGACTGTTTGCTTCATGGGTTGAGAGTGGAGGGGGAGCTTAAACCAGGGCCAGTGGTCTGGAGGGTGTTGAACTATAATACTATATAATAAAATAGGAATATAAAATGAGCTTCAGATAACATGAATTCTGTTTTTCCTGGTACCTATGTGGGAGTAAGGAGTTAAACTATTTCATTTTTGTGGGTGGGGAATAAAAGGACTCATCCATCAATTATAGATATGAAGAAGGAGGATAGATTCCTTTAAACATTCTTCTTAAATCATGTTTGAAAATACTTGTAAAATTTCTTTGGCAGACTGAACTAAAAAACCCTAAAACTTTGAATAAAATTGAGTGGTTAGGAAGTTTTTAATTTTACTGAGCTGAAATCTCTCTCTTTGCAACTGCTAGCATTTGCCCCTCCTGTGTTTTGATAAATTGCTGTTGTAGAATCTTTTCACTCATATCGAATTATTTGTGACTTCATTTGGGATGTTCTTGTTAAAAATACTGGGGTGGTTTGCCATTTCCTTCTCTAGCTCAAGCTGTCAAGCTCTAGCCTGACACATGAGGAAACTGAGGCAAATAGGGCAAAGTGACTTGCCTAGGGTCATAAACTCAGGTCTTTCCAACTCAGGATATGGTACTCTATCCACTATGCTATCTAGCTTCCCCCTAAGTTATATCTTGCAGGAAACAAGGAATTCTATGAGGCACAGGTGAAGAGGAAGTGCATTCCTTCTAGCCCTTGTAGTATCATTTGATGCCTATTTGCAGTAAGCTACTCTGTGTTATACAATGCTCTTGAGCTCTCTTGATCTCTCTCTTCATCCATATTTCCTAGTTGTGTTCCCAAGTAGGTTATAAATCTCAGGTCTTGGATATTTCTTTATCTCCTCTAGTACTTGTTGGTTGATTAATATCATTATCTTAGTAGGTGTTCAATGCGTGTTTATTGTTTAGTTAATTGAACAATCTTTCCCAGAAACTCAAAAAGGACTTCAAGGATCAAATACTTTGAAATGTGTTCAAAATAGGATACTGTCAATTACATACCCGACAACTGATCATCCAACCTTTGCTGGAAGATCTCAAGTGAGGGGAAACCCTCTGCTACTTAAAGCAGTGCATTCCATCTTTGGAGAGTACCCATTTTTCCTACTTCTCATTTTTTGGATTAAGCAGCACAAGACATTTTCTTCTCTCACATTTCTCCTTCAAATAAGCACAATTATCAGATTCTCTTCCTTCTCTAGTATTACATTTTTAAAATTTATTTTTAAGTTTTAATTTTTAACAGAACCTACATTTCCATATTCTTCTCCTTATCCTGTTCCAAAGAGAAACATTTCTGATAATAAAGAAAAAAATAGAAGAAAAAATTGGGTGAAATGACTCAATATATCGATAAAGTCTGGTCTTTTAGGCAATATTTCATACCCATAATTCTCTCACTTGGAAATATGTGCTCATATCTCTGCTTTATAATGACCAAGCTTGGTCATTATACTTTTGCATTATACTTTAATTATAATTATTTTGTAGTTCATCTTTCCATTTACATTATTGTAATTGTTATTTGTATTATTTTCCTGGTTCTATTCACTTTACTTCACACTATATATGTCTTTTATATACTCAATTGTTTATATGTTATTTCTTATACTGAATTGTGAGTTCCTTGAGAGGAAAGACTGGGTTGTTGTTATTGTTTTTAATTATTTATTTTTGTATCTCTAGCACTAAACATAATACCTAGCATATAGTAAACACTTAATAAAATAATTTTTGACTGATGATGGGCATCGACTTGACTATCTGTTTTTTGGTCCTGCAAAGGTGTTAAAATGGATATCTTAAAAAAATTTTTTTTGTTTTTAAACATTATTTTATTTGGTCATCTGGTCATTGGTTATTTTGAACATTTTGAACATTATTCATTGGAAACAAAGATCATTTTCTTTTCCTCCTCCCCTCCCCCCACCTCTCCCATAGCCGACACATGATTCCACTGGGTATCACCTATAAAATGGATATCTTGATACACATGGAATCTATTTGTCATTGATTTCTTTGGGGCATATATGCCCAGTAGTAAAATCCCCCACCCCAGTCCCCCAAGTTTCCAAGCTAAATATCCCATTTTCTTGATCTGTTCTTCATATGAGGTGACCTTTTGATACTTAACTATTTTGGTCATCCTGTGGATATTCTTAATTTAATTCAATATATCATTTATTAATCATTATTATAATATATTATTTATTACTACTTGCCTGGAATTATGATAGATGGATGGGGATTCAAAGATAAAAAGAAACATTCCCTTACTTTAAGGAGCTAACATTTTGTTCTCATATTATTAGTTTATCTACAATAAGTTGACCACAATAACTTCAATGTGTTGTGATTAGAGCAGAACATAGTGGTATTCTCACCTTCCTAGTCTTGGATATCATTATTTTCCTTAATGTAATCTATGATCAAATTGACTGGCTCATATTGGACTGGTATCCTTTATTAATTCCCACCTCATTTGCAAATTGTTGTCTAGCTATGCCATACTCAACTTGTGCTTAGGAAGCTAATTTCAACCTAAGGATGAGATTTTGGGGCAACTAGGTGGCAGAATGGTCCTGGAGTTAGGAAAATTTGTCTTCCTGAGTTCAAATCTGGCCTTAGACCCTTTTACTATCTGGATGACCCTGAGAAAATCACTTAATGTTGCTTGCCTTAGTTTCCTCATCTGTAAAATGAGCTACAGAAGAAAATGGCAAACCATTCTAGGATCTTTGTCAAGAAAACCCCAAATGGGATCACAAAAATTGGGACATGACAGAAAAGACCCCACAATAAAAATAAGACTTTCCATTTATTTCTAGTGACCTCTTTTTGAATTCTGTCTATTCCATCCAACATATTAGCCATCCTGCCTGGCTATCTGGCATCTGCAAATCTGAAAACATATTTTCAAACTCTAACAGATGGATCACTCATTTGGAGAAGTATTCAAGCAATGCATAGTTTCCACTGCAGCAAAAGAATTGATCCTATTCTTTGATGTTGTAGAAGTATTCAAGTGTGTCCAGCAGACTCGTCTCTGAGACTTTGCTCTCTAACCAAGGATGCTTCGCTTGTTTTGTAATGTTGACTGATAAGACGATGCGTTTTATTTTCAAATGTTTTTCATATCTTTGATCTCTCCCTCCCCCTGGCCTCCTACCTCATTGAGGCTATTTGTAGTTTTTACAAGATTGTGCTTGACATGCCTTGCCCCTTTCCCTGTCTCAGCAGAAGTCATAATTCCATGTGTTCTGATGCCCGTGGTCTCAGATGGAGAGGATTATGACTTCAGTTCAAGAGCAATCAGCCAGAGCAGGTGTGTTCTAAATAACAGAGATACTCTTTTAATGCAAATGTCTGTACTAATACAGAGGAAGGGAGAGGCAGATAGGAAATGGCATAGCAGTTAAGTTGGAATTGTTTCTAAATAAATTGTTTTCTGCGTTCTCCGTGACCCAGCAGTGGCTCCTCAATAGATGAGGGAGAGAGACAAAGGATTTTTTCCCCCAAAGAAAATTGAGTGTCTTAATTTCTTACTGGTTGGGGTGAGTGTTGGTTAAAGGGAATAAGGCAAGGGAATGACTGGGACCTCACTGTAACAGTGTTCACTTCAGCCCAGAACTGAGAATATAGGGAACCTCAAACAAGAGGATAGAAGTAACAAGTACCAAAGCTCCTAGAGGTAAGGCAGTAAATGGCAAAAACCTGGAAGATGGCTCCTTAAGAAAGGGATCCTGGACTGAGGGTGCCTCAAAAGAAATAGTTTTGGGGGGAGACGAAGAATATTTGTTGAATAATGCCTTAGTATCACATTGCATCATGCAAAAACCACTTGGACATTTGTCATATTCTATTAATTAATAATAATTCTATTATTATTTGAGATAACTGCAGTTTTCCTTTATCTTCTGTATTCTTCCCTGGTTCTCTGTTTGGGGAAATATAATATTATTTAAAAATTTTAGAACCCTCTCCTTCCGCCTTAGAATCAATGCTGAGTATTGGTTCCAAAGCAGAAAAGTGATAAGGGCTGGGCAATGGGAGTTAAGTGACTTGCCCAGGGTCACACAGCTAGGAAGTGTCTGGTTTGAATTAATAGTTTTTGAAAGCATGAAGAAAGAGCCTGGCTAGTACAATTCCAGGTAGTGCTTCCTAATCATCTGATCCACTGATGACTGATGACATCTCTTCTTCTTAACCATTTTACTTACCCTCCTATATAATTTTTAGCTCACTAGACAATGAGGTCACCAGCAGATCTCTGAAGTAAACCTAGCAGGTTTACTATTATACCTTCAGCTCTAACAAAAAAAAAAGGTAGATGGTCCCTGTTAGCTCACAAAACTGTTGTTGGATACAGTTTCATTGCATGGTCGCAGGAACTGAGGGAGACATCAGTATCTTTATTATTCCTATTTTTATGATGAGGAAACTGATATTAAGAAGGCTTAAGTGGTTTGCTGAAATTTACATAACTAATAAGTGATGGAGCTAGTGTTTGAACCCAGGTCTTTTGGCTCACATGGAATATTTTTGTAGATATTGGTAAAGTAAACTAAAAAGTAAAGGATATAAAAAAAGAAACAAAAGAAAGATAAAAATAACTTACATTTCCTTTCTGTCTATGTAGGATTTACTGTTGATTACACACTGGACCTTTGTGCCAGGGTTTGATAATTATATTTTAGCATCACAAATACCACCAACATCTGGTAGAAGAATTGAATACAATAATAAACCTCATTGCAACTTGATGATTCTCTTCTTTTCTCTCTTACTCTCCTAGTAGAAAGAACAGTTAATGAAGAAAGGAAAAGCATTGATTAAACATTTACTATGTTCCAGACTCTGTGTTAATCCTTGGAAATATAAACACCAAAAGAGAAACATTCTCTGCCCTCAAGCAGTTTATATTTTATTTGGGGAAGAAAACACAAATAATGTCAGTTGTTTGATAGTTCTTCACCAAGGCAATTGCTAAATTTTCAGTGTGAGGGGTTATGCTACAAATAGGCCTTGATTTATAGTTTTGTTGAGTGTAGACTTAACAAAATAATGGAAAAAATTAATAATGCAGATTAAACTTAGAAGTATATCCTGCATGCATTTGGTTTTTTTTTTTTTGCTTTTTTTTTTTTGGAGTTGACTGTTGAGCAACACAGAGTAGGAAGTTTTTGATAGATATTTTTTCCAAGTTGTTTTGTAGTTGTTTGACTTTGTTCTATTTTCTCTCTTTCTTGTGGAATCATTTGTTTATAGATGCTGTTTTCTTTGGTTAATTCATATCTCCAACCGTAGAGCCTTAATTGGGACTTTATGATAGGCACTTCTGCTGTGCTTTTGGTCAGGGGGGTTGACCCTGCTTGGTCTCCTTTTGGATTGCTGTGCTGATGTCCACTTCTCCAGGGTTAGCCCTCTCTGAATCTTTGAGCTTTAGGCATCTAGATCTTCAGGACTCTGTAGTCTGTGGCATCTTAGCTCAGAGTGCTAGGCGTCTTGAACCCAGGTTCAAGGTTGCCACCTCTTCCACAGCCAAGATTTCTATTGCTTTCAGATCCCTTAGGAACTTTCTTTTAATAAACAAAACCTTACCTCTTATCTTAGAATCAATACTAAGTCTGTTCAAAGGCAGAAGAGTGGTAAGGGCTAGGCAATGGGGGTTAAGTGACTTGCCCAGGGTCACACTGCTGGGAATTGTCTGAGACCAGATTTGAACCTAGGATCTACCCTAGGAAGGTCCTTCACCGTCCACAGTATTAGCTCAGCTGCAAGGGCAGACAGTTGTGAGATGTGTGTTGTTCTTGCCTCTAGGTTTATTAATATTGTCATCACTCCCCTTCGAATTCACTCCCTGTTTCTCCTTCTTTTTATTTTACACATCTTGATTACTTCAAAATTATTTCATCTATTGGTGTAAATTTAACCTGTTTGAATTAATTTCACATGGATAGTTGTTTTTTTTTTTGCCCATCTCCATTGCAATTTATCAACACAAGACTAAACAGCTGAAATAAAATGAATTTCTGCCTCCCTCCCCAAAGAGGATGCTCTGGCATGAGTAGGTTTTGGGAACTGAGAGAATTACTGAACATCCAAAAGGTGTAAAGTATGTGTGAAGAAAGTGGAATTAGGATGCAGGAAGCATTTCTGTGTAGTTTCGTGTTCAGTTTTGTAACTTCTAATTTGCTGTGACAACTCAGGAATCCTTTAGTGCTGACTTGGGAGCAGAGCTGGTACCAGGGACAGGCAGAGGAGGTACCAGGGGACACTTATAAAAAATGTATTCATTTGTAGTGCCAGAAATTAGCCATCTTTGCTTGTGATGAGTAGCTTTAAAGAAATGAAGGCTTTGAGGGACAGTAATGTACAAGTCAAGTCAGCCAACCTCTCCAAGCTTCTGTTTCTTCCACTGTAAAATGAGAGGGCTGGAGAGATGGTCTCAGAGGTCCTTTCTGGTTCCAGAACCATGATCTTGTCAAATACTGGTTTAGGAAGGTTTGCACAATTTTCAAACCTTGTATTAAGATTTGCAATGCTTCATGTCAACTCTGCTTGGGACGGAAACTGAGGACAATTCTGCCCCAGGGAGTGACAAAAGAGTTTATGTTTGGGTTTAGGTTAAGAGAATTTGTAGTAAGTGAGCATATGTCAGCTGTATGATAAGGGGAGAATATTCTACAAGTGTTGGCACAGGAGACTTTTATAGAAAGGTGGCTAGTCAGGAAGAGTTTTTCTGAGTTGTTTGCTCATCGAAGGCTGAATTTTCTGGCTATTGATTTTTATGTCCTGTAGGACAGCGCATTTAACTCATATCCAGAAATTGGGACTATATACCACGATGGAATGCAGTAAATTGGAAAAATATTTAAGAGATTTGTGTGCAAAACCCAATGGCACTGCATGCGTCTGCAGGTAGAAATGGTCGTGTTTTACACATTTCTGATTTGCTCCCACATTTCCTCCCCACTTTGATACCCTCTGGCTTAAGTGTTCTGGAATTGCCTTCAGCCACCTTAAGTTAGGAGCATATACCTTTTGTAGTTATTATTTGGCCTTGCAATGAATATTTAAGTAGTTATAGTATAATATTGACATTATTTTGTAATGTTAATAATCACCTCTTAGTTCAGGAATTCTGAATGTGTATATGTGTCATGGACCTCCGTGGCAGCCTGGTAAAGCCTAAGGACCCCTTCTCAGAATAGTGCTTTTAGATACAACAAATCTGGGCAAACCATTTAATTCCGTTGGCCTCAGTTTCCTCATCTGAAAAAAAATTGGAGGAAGAAATGGCAAGAAAGCCCCATCACACAAGGAGTTGGACACAATGGAAACAACTGAGTCACAACTACCACCTCTTACTACAAAAGGTCTTGTTGATTCTGGGGCAACAGAATTTAAGTGGGTAACAGCAGGATACTTGATTTAACACGTCAGATGAGAAAGAGGCAAGAAAATAAGGGCATGCCATTCATTGTTCTCCCAGAAGTTTCTTAAAATGTTGAGCAGTAGCAGGAAAAAGAATTTAATTGCTTGCTTTTAAAATCATTGCCTTTTGGTACTGCCTTCCCAGGGTCAGCCTCTGTCTGAATTTGTCTCTTCAAATCTGAGCTGAAGGTTTAGACCATTTCTTTTTTAAACAGCCAAACCATCTTTACCCTGCTCCATCCACATCTACATTTGTTTCAATGAAAGAGCTGATACCGTAAAGCTTTCGTCTCTTTTTGAATGTATAGCAGCTGGCGTTGCCCTGTTTCATATACCCTTTGGTATAACTCATTTTTCATAAAGCACTTGGGGATATTTTCAGCATGCAAAGAATTGTCCATTTAGTTGCACCTGGATGCTGTGAGCTGATGGTATAATAGTGCTGAGAATGTATTAACTGACATTGCATTGAAAAGATAACTGCTTTAGAGTTGAGTTTCTTTTTGTTATATAAATTCTTTAAAAAAAAATCAACCAAGGTTGGACATGTGAGAGAATGTACCAGTGATTAACATTTATGTCTGAGTTCTTATATTTTTTAACGACTTTGGCATTTAATTACTATTTGCTATTTTATAACGAGGGATAACATTTTTCTGTTGGTTGTTCCAGTGCTATAACTCATTATCCCTGATTGTTATTGGTGAGATGGGATTAAACCAATCAATTTGAGTATTTTTATTCACTTTCTGGCCATTGAAATGCCATTTTACTATAATTATATTAAATCATAACCTTCTGGTCTTAAAGGGTTAGTATATCAATGCATGATTTAATTGGTGTGTTGATTACCATCATGGGACCTCCATCCACAAAGGCATCGTCAAAGTCATGATTTGAACCCAGGTCTTCCAAACTCCCAATGCCAGCTCTCAATCTTCTGTGCCATACTATAAAGTTTTAGACTCTAAATAGGGTTAAGATAGGGCTAAATTGATTTTTGTTACTGTATGAGCCCATAGCTGTGGGATTCTGAGCAAGTCACTTGATCCTATTTGCCTCAGTTTCCTGATCTGCCAAATGAGCCAGAGAAGGAAATGCCCAACTACTCCAATATCTTTGCTAAGAAAACCCCAAATGGAATCCCAAAATGGCAGACACAATTGAAAATGACTGAACAACAAAAATCCTCACTTTATCCTTCATTATTATCATCACTGCAATTTAAGGTTTGCACACTTTATCCCCTTAACTAACAACCCTGGAAGGAAGGAAGGTGGCATTGTTAACCCATTTTACAGATGAAAAACTGGAGGCAGAAAGAGGTAAAGTGTTTTGTCCCAGACCACACAGGTTGTGTTTGGGCTTCCATTTGAACTCAGGAGTGGTCAGAGAGGTAAGAAGAGAGAGAGAGAGAGAGAGAGAGAGAGAGAGAGAGAGAGAGAGAGAGAGAGAGAGAGAGAGAGAGAGAGAGAGAGAGAGAGAGAGACAGAGAGAGAGAGACAGAGAGAGAGAGAGACAGAGAGACACTTGGTCAACTATGTTAACTGGCACACAGAGAGGTCAAGATGAGAGGAGGGCTGAGAAGAGGCATGCAGACTTCAGGGTTTAGAGAGTCACTCCTCTTGGAGACAGCTGTTTTAGCTGAGTGCCCAGATACAAGGGATTGGGAAATCAGGAGGTAGTGATGTCTTTTTAAATTTAAAATTATTTTTATGGAGTTTGCCTGTGAATGGAAGGGAGAGATAAGATGCTGGCTTGAGGGGGTGGTAGTATCTAGTAAAAGTTTTTTTAGGGAGAAAGAATATAATATTCCTTTCCTAGGTATAGAGAGAAATGGAATAGTAGAGGGAGAGAGAATTTAGGGGGTAATATATGGGAGAAAATGGGACAGGAGGTGGCTTCCAGGGAAGACAGAGAGGAGGAGACCTTAGCAAACTTCTGCAAAGAGCTTTAAAGGTGAGTTAGTTCAGGGGGTCTTAACTTATTTTTGGTGCATACCTGTGTGCCTTTGGCAGGCTGGTGAAATCTGTGGACCCTTTTCTAAAATGCTTTTAAAGCCATTATCTATATTTATATAGAGATTCAGCATTTGTAAATACCTCTAAGAGCATCACTACTACTTGAAGGATGCCATCATCTCAAACACAACTTGGAGAACAATGGCATTGGACAGATAAGCAGTCACTCCAATGCTCTAGGTTTTTTAATCTACTAAAACAGGAGGTTGAATTAAATCATAATATATTTTTTGACTTGTTGGGTCTTTAAAAATATTCTGTAAACTATTTCAATATAATTGATTTCTTTTGTAAATATATACATCCCCTCATTTTCCAGTTTTGTTTTTGTCACCACAAAGAGTGCAGCTATGAATCTTTTGGCACAAGCCTTTTTCCTTATTATCTTAATAAATGTTTTTGATTGAATGAATCAATTGAATGGGTTGATCAGAGTAGATAGCATCATAAGGAAATCTTTCTTCCTCCATCAGAGGCCACTAACTCTCAGGAGAAAAAAAAACCAATTGAACATCAAGCAGAGGAAATTCACTCAGGTGCTGTCTGTGAAAGAAAGAGAGAAAATTCAGCTCATCAGATTTTTACATCAGGAAGAGTAAATATATAACTTTATGCTGTAAACATGTCTGACACCTCTGACTTTTTGCCCAGTACTTTTATGAATCACTTAAAATCATAGACTTTTAGAGCTAAGAGAGACCATAGAGATGATCAAATGCTTTCATTTTATAACTGAAAAAACCCCAAAACTGAGGACTCTGGGAGCTAGAGTGTCTGCTTGGGGTCACCTAATCAGTTTGTGCCAACCTTGGCAAACTTGAGTGTCTCCAGGTTATGAATCCACTGGCTATTTATTTGCTTCCTGGATCATCATCCTCAAGCTGACATTTAAAAAGAATTACTGCTTACATAGCAAGTTCCTATACTTGGGTCTCATTTCGTCCTCATTTTAATAATCCCATTTTTGGAAAATCTGTGGGTTCAACACAGCTCACCATTGCCTCATATTACATGACTGTAAGAATTATTTTGTTTTCAACTGTCTTGGTGATGACGGCCCACAGTCCATCCTCATGCCCATATGTGAAGCCTTTCCATCTGGGTAAGATTTAAATAGAGCTTCATACGTCTCAATAAGGGTATTGGCATTGCTTCCAAGACAGAAGGTTAGGGTTAAAAAAAATACATTAAAATTAAATAAAATTAAATAGAAATAAAAATAAATAAATAAAAATAAAATAAAAAATACATTAAAAATCACCTAAGTGATGGGTCTGGAGTTGGGAATAGGTGAATTCAAATCCAGCCCCAGACATTTATTAACTCTAAGACTGGTCAAGACACTTTTAACCTCTGTATGATCCAGTTTCGTTATTTGTAAAATGGAGATAATAATAGATCCCACTTTCCAGGATTAAATGAGATAATATTTGTAAAGAGCTTAGAAAGCCCTATACGTATGTTCACTTTATTATTGTTACATTAGGCTCATAAGTTGGCTAATAACTTAATTATAAGTTGTCTAACTGACTAAAAACTTGTCATCAAATAAAATTTGACAAAACACATACAATAAAACCAAATATAACTATATTTTCTCATGCTAATTTAAAATAATAATAGTCATTTTGTGCTTCAAGCCCTGTAAAATGGGCTTAAGTTTATTGTACACATTTGCTAATCCAGAGGCCTGGTATACTATAAATCACATGTATATAGTATATAACGATAACACAAGTTTGTTTTTAAATGATCCTGTTTTCTGGAAAAATGATTTTGCCTACCCTTTTAGAAATTAGAAGGACTTTGAGGATATAATCTTCATGTTTCAGGTTTTTAATGAATCATATATAATTTATTGGCTTAATTTAATTATTTAATAAATAATATTTAATAAAATAAATTAAACCAATAATAAAATTGTCCTCAAAGGTTTGAAAGAATGCCTTTTTCTGTTAGATAAATTTTTCTGGAAGAGTGCTATAATCATTCTATTTGATGACAGAGCTTATGGTTAGGAATACACTTTTTTTTTTCTTAAAAAAAAAAACCCAACAAACCCTTATCTTATGTATTTGAATTGATATTAAGTGTTGGTTCCAAGGCAGACCAGTAAGGGGTAGGCAATGGGTGTTAAGTGACTTGTCCAGGATTACCCACCTAGGAAATGTCTGAGTCCAGATTTGAACCCTGACCCCTAGGCTCTCTATCCACTGAAGCCACACTCCCCCCCCCCCCCATGCCTATAATTCATTAATGTCATCACTAGATATTACCTGCAAACTCTTTGAATGAACGGGTAAGCCTTGTTGATACTGAAATGCTGGTCAATTTTAAATAATTGACTCAAATTGGGGTGTGTTGGTAACCAGCTTTCTGATACGCCCAACACACTTTTAGGTTTAATGTCCATGACGAACATTTTCTCCATCATTTTCTTAAGTCTGAAAGCTTCCCTGAATGCAGCCTTTCTGTGTGGCCTGGCGGCAATTTCTGAGCCCATTAATGCTCACAACGAGAATTGACGATGGGCTCCAGTAAGAGCCGAATCCCTTAGGCCTATCTCCAATGAACAGAATGGAATATTGTGAAAGAGGAAAGGTAGGGATGGATTGTACACAACCATTCTACCTCATTGTCAATGAAAGGAAATTTGAGGAGCTCAGGGAGGGTCCCTGAAACTGTCCCAGGTTAGGATTCTTTTAGAAAATCTTAGTATCGACCTTTCCTTTCTCTGGGTCCCCCTTTCCCCCAAATCAGGACTTCAGTTGGGGTTTTCTTGGAAAAGATCCTGGAATGTTTTGCTGTTTCTTTCTCTGGCTCATTTTATAGATGGGGAAACTGAGGCAAATGGGATATATATTTATATGTAATATATATACTTTTATGTTTTATTATGAATAGTTTTAGAAATATAAATATATTTCTACAAACTATTTTATACATTTTATTATTTTATTTATATATTTAATATATAATTATATAATTATTATAATAAATATATTATAAGAATTTTATATAAATATAAATACTGTATTATGTAGTATATTATATTACTATATAGTATACCATACTATATAATTATTCTATAATATACAATATAATTATAGATTAAAATATTTACAATATAATTATGGATAAATATAGTATAATTATAGTATAATGCTTTTATAATATATTTATGTACAATATATTTTATCTATTGTATATAACTATAATATAATATATATAATAAAATATTATTATTATTAATAATTGGGAGGGTGAAAGGATAAGTTTTAACTGAAAAAGAACAATTAATCCATATTCTAGGTAGAGGAGATGCAGGCATACATATATTGTGGACTCTAAATCAGGAGACTTGACTTCTCATCTTACCTCTAGCATCAGGTTAATCATTTAGAGATTTCTTTGTCTATAAAACTGTCATGGTAATACTTTTTACCTGCCTTAGATTTGGAAATGAGTTGCTATTATTATTCATATTGTTATGTCATCTTCATCTTTTGTTATCTTTATTAGTATGAAAAAGATGAGTGAGGAAGGGTCATGGGAATTTGGTGACGAGGAGCTCTTTGTTGACTTTTGAAAGAATGTTTTCCAAAAATTAATGAGAAGCCCAACTCTACCTATTGCAGTGGTTCTCAACCTTTCTAACGCCGTGACCCTGCAATACAGTTCCTAATTTTGTGGTGACCATAAACCAAAAAATTATTTTGGTGGCTACTTCAAAACTGTAATTTTGCTACAGTTATGATTCAGAATGTAAATACCTGATTATGTATTCTCATTGCTACAAATCAAACATAATTTAAATATAGTGATTAATCACAAAAACAATATTTAATTATATGTTGAGAAATATTAATCCAGCAGGAAGCAGCCTGAGCACTGGGGCGGGAGGTAAGTCCTGCCTTGGGAGGGGGTCCACAGATGCTGCCTTCTTCTTCCTGTCATCTCCCTCCAGAGAGCTGAGGCTTCACTTTGCTGGGGTTACTCGGCTCCATTATCCACTCCAGGACTTGTTCTTAACCCCTCTGGAGCCAGAGCCCCGGTGTTCTCTCTGGGTCTCTGAGTCCAGTCTCCAGGCAACAGGGTAAATCCATTGCCCCTCATAGGGGGAGGGCTGCTGATAGGTAACTAATATTAGTACAATGTGCGGGCAACAGGGTCCCCGTTCTTTCCGAGATCTTGCTGTAAAGTAGCATGTTTTCTCAGCGGCTAAAGCCATCAGAAATATGTATTTTCCAATGGCTTTAGGCAACCCCTGTGTTTTGGTCATTCAACCCCCACCAGGGTCGGGACCCACAGGTTGAGAACCGCTGACCTATTGTTTATTAGAAAAACAAGCCAAAACAACAAACTCTACAAAGCACAGATTGCAAGTAATGCCTTCCTTATTTTTATTTAGTTATTTTTTTAAACCCTTACCTTCCATCTTGGAATCAATACTGTGTATTGGCTCCAAGGCAGAAGAGTGGTAAGGGCTAGGCAATTAGGGTTAAGTAACTTATCCAGGGTCACACAGCTGGGAAGTGTCTGAGGCCAGATTTGAACCTAGGACCTCCCCCATTTCTAGACCTGACTCTCAATCCACCGAGCTACTCGGCGGCCCCCTTAATGCCTTCCTTATTGAGAGTGTACTAGGGGCAGTCAAGGTGTTTCAGTGGATAGAGAGCCAGGTTTGGAGATGGTTACATTCTGGGTTCAAATACATCCTCAGACCATTCCTAGCCCCTTGTCTCTTTTGCCTTGGAGTTGTTACTTAGCATCATTTCTAAGACATAAGGTAAGGGTAAAATTTTAAAAAGAGCACCCTAGCCACTTCTGGTTAATCAGGTTCATGCCATTTAATGATTAAACATTTATTAAATACCTTCTTTGTGCCAGGCACTCTGGTACATGCTGAGGGTACCAAGAAAGACCAGACCATTCCTTCCTTCCAGGATCTTGCCATCTAAAGGGGGAGATGATGGGCACACAGCTGTGCACAAACAAATACTATGAAAGGTGAGTTGGAGTTCATCTTGGAGATTTAAGGAGCTCTGGGGAAGCACATCTTGCAGAAACTGGGATTTTAGTTGGGAATGGAAGGGAGTCAGGATGTGGAGATGGGAAGGATGGAAGGCAGCCAGCTGAAAACTCCAAAGTCCAGACATGGCATGTTCCATGCGAGGAGGGCTGGGTGATATCAAACACACTCATATTTGCCATATTTAGGGCTTCCTCACAAGCATTACGCCGCTCCTCCAAAAGTCTAATTTCTTTCTTGTGAGGGTTTCATTATGTGGGTGATGTTTCCATTAGGTTGGGATATTGCTTGCAGTAGTTGGCTAATCAGTCATTGCTTTGCTTTAGGGACTGGAAAACTGGGGAGGTAGAGGCGCTGTGTTCTTAATCTAAATTGATTCGATTTTAGACAAGATTTTAGACAGGAAACATATAAAAATGGTTTTTATATACGCACGTGATTTTTCCATTTTTTTTCCTGGAGAAAGGATGTTTAATAATAATAATCCATAGCTCTGTCAAACAGTTGCTACTCAGTGGGCTCGGTGTGAGGTAACCTTTATTTGGGTTAGTGAGAGAGGCAGTTCCTGGTATACTGGAAAGAATGCAGCTGTGGTTTTGGAGTCAGATGATCTGGGATGAAATTTGGGCTTTGCTGCCTAATTACCTATATGTGAGTAAGTAAAAGAGGGTGTTGGATAGGAAAATCCCTTCCAGTTCTTAAGCCTAACATTGATCGAATTTTTAAAAATGGCATCCTTAAATTTGTGTTTTTTTTAAGATATTCTGTTAATTGTTCTTTTGCATATATTTTTTTAAAAGAGTACCCTATTGAACTTCTGTTACCATGGAACCATTTTCTCTGCTATTTTAGTAATATATAGGTATGCATATCATTTGTCTTCTTTGTAAAGACCTATTTAAAATTTTAATATCAATAAGTAGGTTCAGGGATCTCTAGTTAGGTAGGACTTGAGGGGAAATAGGATCAGAATATAAAACAAAAATCAAATGGATCTATTCCCACCCTGACCGAGTGAAGCCCTGCAGGAACTGCTTCATTGGCACATGGGTGCCATGCAGACACCCTGGCTTTTCTCTCTTCTGATCAACACATATTTTTTTCTATCGCCTTCTTTAGCTGCTTATGTATGTCAGTCTCTTTTCTCCCTGTAGATTTTTTTCCCCCAGTGGTTTGCTAGTCAAAACAAGTTTTTTATTCCGTACTCCAGTGAGTTCAATCTACCTCCAGAAAATTAAGTTGTATTCTGTCTGTTTAAGTCATCATTAAGTGCAAATGCAAATGGAAAACCAATTCTGATTCTAGAATTGTTGCTGTTGTTCCTGATTCTAAGTGATTTATTAGGAAGGAAGGAAGAGCATAGCTTGATTTTTATCACATTGAAGTGACCCAAATAGCTTCCAGAAACAGAAAATGAATTTTGACCAGGAGCTGAGACATTCATTACTTGGTATGCGAGTTACTGTAACCTAGAGTTCTTCATCTAAGTCATATTGTTCATTTAGAAGTAAAATTTTTCATCTAAGTCAGACTGTTCATTTAGAAGTGGAATTGTTTTTTATATGACATTTGTAGTACTTGCCACATTTTTTTTCAGTTGGTATTAATTTTTTAAAGCTCTGTTTTGGGGTTTAATCCCTATTTTTTTCAGATTTAAAGGAAAATGATATCGGTATGTACAGAAACACTATCACTATTGTCTAGTCTTTAATTCGTGGAACAAAAAAATCCCTCATCACATATTTTATAATTGAGGATGAAATGATCAGTCCTTGATTCTTTTGTATCTTATCTCTAGTTTAACTTGAGGTTTATTTGGGCTCTATTTTTGACACATATTCCACAGATCCTTTTTGAGCACCTTCTGTATGAATGCCATTCTTTTGGAGGGAATATCAGAAAGAAATCCCTGCCCTCCTAGAATTTGTAGGCTACTAGGGGAAATGGAATCAGTCCAAGTCAACCGATGTACAAATTAGAAAGTGAAATGGCAGTTAGAGACCCAAAGGAAAGGTGCAATGGCATTCAGAAGGCAGAGAGATTTCTTTGGGGGAATGAAGGAAAGCTTCCTGGGGAGACAGATTTGGACCTTGAATGACCAGTAGGAATTAGACAGATAAAGTAAATTAAGAAAAGGCATTTCAACATGTAAAGAGCTCAAATCGGTTTAAAACTTGAGAGAGGACAAGAAGCTAAAGTCCTTTTTCCACAATAGAGTTTTCTTTTCCTACAGCGAGTCAAAGAAAGTGCTGGACATATTAGAACCTTGGATATTTTTGTCCTCATAAAAGAACTGCTCATAGGACCAGGGTCAGGACCCTTTAAACTTAAGCTGCTTCTATACCTTGTCAAAGCAGAGAAGTTGGAAAAATTCTGTTCTGAAGAGTTGGGGTATACTTGAGAAGTAGAGTAGTAAGGACCACACACGTATTTATGGAATCGGTTAGCCCTGGAAAAATCAGACCAAATCCAAAGCCATTCTCTTAATACCAGCCACTCTCAATGCCCATCACTGCCCTCACAGCTCCCTCTAAGGAAGAGTTCTTCAGTATTTTCCTTATGGATCCCTGGGGCAGTTGGATGCAGACAGATGCTCAAATGTGTATATATGCACATACATAAACATAGACGTGCCTACACATATATTTGGTAGCTACATAGTTCAATGGATAGAGCCCAGGAGTTGGGAGGTAGGAAGACCTGAGTTCAAATGTGCCCTCAGACACTAGTTGTGCACCCCATGGACTAGTCACTTAATTTCTGTAGAGAAGGAAATAGCAAACCACTCCAGGATCTTGGTCCAAAAAAAAAAAAAAGCCCATGAATAGTATGGTCCACATAGTCACAAAGAGCCAGACATAACTGAATGACTGAACAAACAAATCTCTGTCTGTCTCTGTTTCTGCCTTTCTCTCTCCCCCATGGAAACCAATTACATAGATGGGAGAAACTTCAGAGACCATTAGTCCAAGGGTATCTGAAAAGAACTCCCCTCTATACTATCCCCAAGAGATGGACCATCCATCCTCTGCTGGAAGAGCCACGGTGATGGTGAATCATTACCTTCCAAGGTAGTACAAGCAATCCATAGAGGACTCCAATGTGCCGTAGGCTGTAGCTCCTTCTAAGAAGGCAACTAGATGGTGCAGTGCTTAGAGAACTAGCTTTGGAGACAGGGAATCCTGAGTTCCCAAGTGGTCTAGGATTTTACTAGCTGGGAAAATCACTTCATCTCTATTTGCCTTGGTTTCCTCCTCTGTAATAGAGCACCTACCTCCCAAGTTGGTTGTGAAAATCATCAAATGAGACATTATTTGTAAAATTTGTAAAAAAAAATTGTGGAACAAAATTTGTAAAACAAACAAAAACATTTAGCATAGATAGTGAGTGTTTAATAAATTCTTCCTTCCCTTCTTTTTTCTTTTTTTCCCCCTCCTGATTAGGGAGTTTAAGGTTGCTACTAAGAAAAATTGGAATCATGTAACCATGGAAAAATGTTCTAAATAAAAAAAAGGAAAAAAGAAAAATTGGTAGATTTCCCATGAGAAATCTGGTGAATTAGATTTTCTATTGGCACATGCTATTTAAAACTGTCAAATGAGGTGGTGAAAGAGGGTGAGGCAATAATTCTAATGGAACACTTGTCAATAAAGGTTATGATTTAGCTGATTTTTTCCCCCTTGACCACATCATAAGGAAATAGTTTGGATGGGTTTGGTAGTGCAACTCGCCAAATAACGGGGGGACAGAAGTCTTGAATTACTAAAAAAAAACCTGATTTATAGACTATCCTTCTTCAAAATACAATTTTTGTTCATTTCAAGCCCATAAGAGGATCCTGCATTAAGGTCCTTTTCTGGTGCTGCATCAAGGTGACCTCTGATTTCTCAAACGTGTGTGTCTGGGGAGCGAAACCCTGTCAGATTGGAAAGGGCTAAAGTGAGGGTCTATTTAGGTGACTTTACCAATTTTACTAATTTTTATCTACTCTAGAGCTCTCTGCTAAGGGCTGTGGAAGAGTTGGAATCTTCATCAGCAGAGGGAGTGAGTACTACCCACACTAAGAAATTCGATTATCGAATAGTGAACAATAGTGACCCTTACTAACCTTACTGGGGTAGGGCCTGCTGTGGTCCATGGTTTTTAATGAGTATTCAGTGTGCTGTAGAGAACCAAGCCTTGAAGTCAGGAAGATGTGAGGTCAAGCCCCTCCTGTGACACAGACTGGCTGTGTGACCTCACCTCTCTGAGACTGTCAATTGCAGGGAAGGGTCAGACCTGCGTTACTGGTCTCGCTCATCTGGGTGTTCCCTTTAGCAGAGCACAGATGCGTTCTTCTCTATCTAGTCTATGTTAGTCAATGTGTAAATGGCGGCTTTCAGAGGCCTTAAACATGTTCCAGAATGGCATGAACATACTGCTTAAAATTTGGATGATTTATTTTGCAAAAACATACCAGTGGTAGGCAAAGATGAAATAAATTATTGCTTTTTGCTGATAATATGAGGATTGACTTGGAAAGTCCTAAACAGTTAACTATAAATTAGTTTTAAAATTAATTATTTTAAATTAATTTAAAATAAATTAAACAAATCTGCAGAATATAAAACAAATCCACGTATGGCATCAACAGTTCTATACTTAATTTTCATCCAACTCAATATTGGTTGGTACCTGTTCCACCTAATTACTACTCTAATTATACTGTCATGGGGTAGCATTTTAAGAAGTGAGAGCCTTTTTTGCCTTTAGGCTTTCAAGGTACCACGGATAGTGCCTGATGCATACCTGTTGATTAAAATGATGAAACCTCTCAAGTAAAAGCATTAAAAAATGATTGGAACCAAATTCTTTTTGTGACACAAATATGGTAACTGATTCCCAAGCCAGGAAGACCAAAAACAGAGTAAGAAAATGACAGATCGATCCCTTTAATGAACATAGATGCAAAAATCTTAATTAAAATACTAGCAAAGAGACTACAAGAAGTCATCATAAGGATTATTGACTATGACCAGGTGGGATTGATACCAGTAATCAAGCCTGATTTAACCATCTATATAATTGACCATATCAGTAACCCCCAAATTACTGGGGCTTTGACTAACAACTGAAATATTAACTTTTTTATCCCCTAGCTTTACTTTGTCTATTAAAACAAGGTTTTGAACATTTTCTCCATGAAAGGCAGGTATTAAATATTCTGAGCCTGTCTTAAGTCAGCAGTCTGAATGTGATGATTTTATTTGATCATTAATCACAGATAAACAATATATTTCTTTTAAAAAAAAATCCCTACCTTAGTCTTATAATCAGTACTAAGTATCCGCTCCAAGGAGCACAATGACAAGGACTAGGCAATTGGGGTTAAGTGATTTGCCCAGTATCATAAAAACTAGGAAATATCTGAGGCCAGATTTCAATCCTGGATTTTCATCTCCAGACTTGGCTCTCTTATCCACTGAGCCACTTGGCTGCCCTAAGAATATATTATCATTTAAATTAAATAATTTTGAACTTTTTGAGAACTTAACATTGTCTTAGAGATGTTCCTGGTTGATATATCATTTCCAAATAAAATTGTGATACCTCCTTGTTTTTAATCCTAATAGTGGACTCATTTCCTGCTTAAATCTGTAATTAGTCTAACATTTGGTGTTAAAATTGATGTTCTCCAGCTAGTTAATTTGTTATTTTAACCAAATCGAGTTTAAAAAAAAGTTACCTAAATACTATTTTCCTAGAAAATTGAAAATATTTTTGGGAAATAGAGTTTGAATGACAAAATATCCATATAGACTGTATTCATTAGCTCTTAAACCAAATATTAGAAAATTATTATGCCCTTCACTCTCAACTGAAATTTAATTCATGCTCCAGACTTTGCTGAGCCATTCATGGATGACATCAGCTCTGTCATTAGCACTTTATTAAAACATTCATCAGAGCTTGTAGGAACAGTCCAAATATATCCAGTGCCATTGCCAAGAGAAGCTACCCTAGCTGTCAGACTTAGAAGTAGATTTCTTATTTTCTTAGTAATACCTGTGCATAGGGACTATAAATTAGAAATGTTATAGCCACCAATGCAGTTCTAATTCAAATTGATTTTAAAATAACCTTTAAAGCTGGGTAGCTCGGTGGATTGAGAGCCAGGTCTAGAGATGGGGGAGGTCCTGGGTTCAAATCTGGCCTCAGACACTTCCCAGCTGTGTGACCCTGGGCAAGTCACTTAACCCCCATTGCCTAGCCCTTACCACTCTTCTGCTTTGGAGCCAATACACAGTATTGACTCCAAGACTGAAGGTTAGGGTTTAAAAAAAAAATAGCTTTCAAATAAGGTGCTTTACTTGAGAAACTTGCTGAAATTATTACAAATATCAAATGTAGAGATCCGAATTCCATTTTCACATGACTTAGAAATTGGTCAGTATCTCTAGGGGCATTTTTTTTTTGTTATTTGCTCAATTTATTTAAACAAATCAACTTAGAAATGTCACTGAATTAAACAAAACTCTGAAATGTAAACATACTGGCATTTTCCTGAAAGAGATGTTAACACCTGTATAAAATTTAATAGTCACTATTAGGAAAGCAGTTCAGTCATAAGGGCCAGTCTTCAGCAAAACTAAACTAATTTTGTTTCTCTACTATTTCTAGCATTCGTAAGTCAAAACTACTAGACTGCAGTCAAGTAAAATAAGACGATATTGGATGATAGGATCGGTACCATTGGTTACAGCTGTTACTATGCCAGAGTGGGACTTTTCAAATTATTTGTGAGTTTATATTCCTGGAATTAGAATTTCAATGACTTCTGAAGAACACTGCACCCTCTTCCCCAATCCTCCCTTCCCTAATCCCAACGCCTTTGTCTTTACATTCTAAATACTGAGCCCAGCAATGACTTTGGTCCCTATCCTTTCTCGATTAGGTTTTGTTCTGAGGCCACTGGAACATGAAGTGATTACTATGTGCCATGTAGGTTTTTGATTAAAGATTTCTGAAAATCTTAAAGGAAGAATAGATAGAAATAGAACTCACAAAATCAAATTATTCTTAATAATTTAGTTTTATTTCTAAACTGAATTCACAATGACCTTAATTCAATTAGACAACTGTTGATTGAATGCCTAGAATGAGCTAGATACTGGAGCTATGAAGTAAAAAAATGAAGAAATTCCTTCCCTTCAAGAGCTTACATTCTAACTGGAATATGCAAATGAACACAGATACATAAATATAAAATGTCCTGACAGTGATTTCAGGAGGAAGAGTACACCAGGTTGAAGGGGGCACCTGAGTTTTGGGCCAGAACTCATTGGTGGTGGGACCCTGGGCAAGATACTTAACTTCTGTTTTCCACAGTTTCCTCAGCCATAAAATGAGGATGAGACTGCATCTGTCTTGCAGAATTGATGTGAGGATAAAATGAGATGATTTTCCTTAGAAAAACATAAAAAGGTGATTTCTTTTTTTTTTTAAGGACTTGGCAGAGTGCCTGGCACATAGTAGGCACTAATGTATATTTCCTTTTTTCCTAGTAGAAATGGGGGACAGGTTGTGTACAATGTGAAAGGCTGGACATTGGGGTACACCTGTTGGGTGTGGGAAATAGCTAGAAAACCACTTTGGCTGAAAAGGAAAAGATTTATGAGCAAATGTTAGCGTTTATTCTAGAGATAATAGGGATCCACTGAGAAGAGTTGGAGTTAGGTTAGTGATATGATCAATTTTCTTTTTGAAGAATATCTGCTTGGCAATTCTTTGGAAAGGGCAATTGAGAAGTGGAGAAATAGACATTAGAATGGTCAACAAATGGATTATTAATATTTTAAAAATTGATTGAGAATTGTTTTTACAGTTGCCTTTGTTTCCTGGATGAAACTCAGTTAAGTGTAAATGCCTTACTCCTCACTGCTATACACTAAAGTTGAGATATTGGCATGAAATAATTCCACATCCAAAAATGCACATTTTTAGTGTATGTGTGAAATGTATGCATTCCTCTCATCATATATGATCACTTTAATATTTCCTGATTTCATTGGTATGGATATTTTATTGATTCCTCTTGCAATCCATCTACTCCTTGTAGTGTGAAGTGAGTTGTAGCCCAACAATTTTTCCCCCTGGTGTGGAGAACCTTTCCAAACTGAGCTACATGGGGTCCCTTAGGTCATAGAGTTGGTGACTAGACCCATTCTCAAAGTATCCATATTGGTAAAGTCTAACTGGAGCATGTATACCACTGATAGAAGATTGAAGTGACTTAGGGTTACTAGCTGTGGAGCCTAGGACAAGTCACTTAATCTTGTTTGCCTCAGTTTTCTCATCTGGAAAATGAGCTGGAGAAGGAAATGGCAAACCATTCCAGGATCTCTGCCAAAAAAAAAAAAAACCAAAAACCCAAGCTGGGATCATGAAGAATTGGACTGGACTGAAAAATGACTGAATAACAGCAGAGTTATCTCCAGGTCACTTTAAGCCTTGTTCTTCTCTCTACAATGGCAAATTTTAATTTTTTTTTCATTTAATAGAAACAATGACAAATGCCAAGTTTCTGACGTGGACTTGAGAAACATGGGAAAACCTACGTTGAAACAAGTGTGTAAACTAATTGAATTACTCTTAACTTTTTTTTAGACTTACCTTCCATCTTAGAACTAATACTGTATATTGGTTCTAAGGCAGAAGGTCAGTGAGGGCTAGGCAATGGGGGTTAAGTGACTTGTCTGGGTCAAGGAGCTAGAAAGTGTCTGAGGTCAGATTTGAACCCAAGACTTCTGTTCTCTGGTCTTTGCTCTCTCTCCTCTGAGCCAACCTGATGCCCCTAAATTATTCTTAACTCTTAAATTTTCCCTTCCTGGCTTCCTTGTTTTCCTTTAAGTCTCAGCTGAAATCCCAGCTTTAACAAGAAGCCTTTCCCAGTCCTCAGTGAGGTTAATGCCTGCCCTCTGGTATTATCTTCAATTTATTCTGTTCTCCCTTAAGAGACTACAAGTGAGTTCCTATTGTGAGGGATGGATTACTACCTCTCTTCTTAACCTCAGTGCTGGGCACAGCTTAATAAATACTTGTTGATTTGGCTATCAAGATAATTCCAATCCTGCTAATGCATTTACTCTTTCTGAGGGCAGATTATAATCCATTGACCCCTTATCAATGATCCTCATGAGTTGCTGCAGCCAAGACAAGGAAAAAAAAGGGTTTACTCTGCAGCCCACCTGGCAGTGAGCCTACTGAAGCTTAGTTAGCTAGGCTGCTGTTGGACAGCAGCCTAGTCTAGTTTTTAACTGGGCTCCTGTGAATTAATAGAAATGTAGGCTAGACCAAGAGCCCCTTTCTGGGAAATAAGTAGTCAAAGTTGATGCACAAGCCATTTTGGAAAGGATTAGAAGCCATCAACAGCCATATGAAAACATGCCCCAAACGACTCAAAGAACTGCAAATTAAAACAGCTGGGATGTTCTGCCTTTTATCTTGCAACTTGGCAAAGGTGACAAAAAAGGGGAATCGATATTGGAAGGACTGGAGGACAGGTGCACTAATGCTCTGGTGGAGCTGGGAATTGGCCTCACTTCTGAAAAATCATGAGGAATTCTATGAGAGAAGTTAGCAAATTAAGTGCGTCCTTTGACCTGCTGATCCTGTGTGAGTACGTGAGTGCGTCTTTGTGTATGCATGAATGCCTATACTCTGATTTATAGCCATATGTATTCAAAACTTAGACACATGCTATATGCAATACACATATATTTGATATATCTCATTTATATATGTGCTACCTATAGTATATATGTCACATTTAAAGATTATATATTATATATAGTACATCTCTCTTACTTGTAGAAACACTATATATTATATTATAGGTCTCTCACTTATAGACACACTACATAGTCTATAGAGTATAAAACTATGACTTAGATTCATTATATAGTCTATATAGTATCTCTCTCACTTTTAGATGCACTATATATTCTATATGTCTCTCACTTGTAGACCCTTTATATTCTATATAGTATCTATCTCACTTATAGACACTATATATTCTATATAATATCTCTCTCATTTGTAGACCCTATATATTCTATATAGTATATCTCTCACTTGTAGACCCTATATAATCTATATAATATCTCTCTCACTTGTACACTCTATATATTCTATATAGTATATCTCTCACTTATAGATGCACTATATATTCTATATAGTATATCTCTCACTTATAGATGCACTATATATTCTATATAGTATCTCACTTGTAGACACTATATATTCTATATAGTATATCTCTCATTTATAGATGCACTATATATTCTATATAGTATCTCTCACTTGTAGACACTATATATTCTATATAGTATATCTCTCACTTATAGATGCACTATATATTCTATATAGTATATCTCTCACTCATAGATGCACTATATATTCTATATAGTATATCTCTCACTCATAGATGCACTATATATTCTATATAGTATATCTCTCACTCATAGATGCACTATATATTCTATATAGTATCTCTCACTTGTAGACACTATATATTCTATATAGTATATCATGTATAGACACACTATATATTCTATCTAGTATCTCACTTATAAGCACACATATATACTCACTATTATAGACATACACATATTCATAGACTCACACTTATACACATAAACTCACTTATAGACATACACACATTTATCCACACTTATAGACATACATATAAACATGCATACTCACATGCATTCATATAATATAAATATGTGTGTTTTTATAGTCATGCACAAGGAAGTCAAAGAAAGAAATAAAAGCTCAATATATGCCAAATTATTCATAGAAATTTTTTGTGCTAGCAAAGAACTAGACATATGGGTACCCATAAATTGGAGAATGACTGAACAAATTACATTGTAAGAATATGATGGAATGTTATTTTGTGGTAAGAAGAGGCAACATAATATAGTCAATATAGAGTCATCCTTTAAGATAGGTCTATTTCTGAAACGTGCTACTGGTTTAATCCGTCTATTCTACTTCTCTTTCTTTCAGTCACTCATCACCTTGCTTAAGATTATAGGTTGAGGGCCAGCTGTATTGGTAAGGAGACTTTCTCCCAAAGTTCCTTGTACCAATAAAATCACAAGTCCAGGACAGAAACAAAACAAATAGAACTTTAATCAGAACAAATTCCCAGTGGCTTCAAAAAAATTCAGAAAAACACAGGGAGATTTATATAAAATTTTAAAGAAAGAAAATATCAGTCCAGGTCTAGAGAAGGGAGGTCCTGGGCACAAATCTGACCTCAAACACATCTTAACTGTCCCTTAGCCCCCATTGCATAGCCCTTATAGCTCTTCTGCCTTGGCATCCATATGCAGTATTGATTCCAAGATAGAAGGTAAAGGTTTAAAAAATAGCAGGGCATCCACAATATGCATAATAGTCGAAATCAAGTAAATGAAATGAATGCTTAAAAGAAGCTGAATTCCGTGTAATTTTTGGTCCCAGAAGATATAGAATGAAACCTTGTTGTGTTAGAGGAGAGGTGGATACCACAGGGGTAGAAGGTGTCATACAGTGTCAGAAACTCGCTGCTTCATCTATTTTTTCTGCCTGCTTTTTCTTTGTTTCAAAGAATCAATAAGACCTAATTTAAAAAAGAAAAACACAGAAAGTACCCTATTCAAACCTTTCCAGTTTAGAGAACTTGTGTTTTGCTTCATCACGTTCAGGAGCCCAGAGTGACCTCTGTACCACAGTGAGGCATCAGAGGAGCCTGTTGAATGAAAAAAAGAAATATTAAAACTCAAGGAAAAATCAACTCATGAAGTCATTTAAACAGTCAGAATTGAGATTACATTTACAAAACAAAACAAAAAATAAGGGTGTCATTATTAAGGACCTTAGTGTTCCTTTAGGCACTAAGTTGAGCATTAAACTTTTATTCTCTACCCTTGGAGTCTCACTCAGGCTCTGTCACTCATCCCTAACTAGGGAGAAACATCCCCCAGGACACTGCCATGGTGAGGGGGCTCCCCTCTAGGATGCTCTGGTCTTCTGTACCCCTAGTCCTCTGGCTCTTCCTTTCTCCCTCAAAAGCTTTCTTGTCTTGCCGTTTCCTTACTTTCCATTTCTGTTATCTCTTCTACATCCTCCTGTGGCCTGGTTTGGTGTTGTTCTACCTCATATAGATGTGGGCTAGATAGACTCTTGGGGCAATGAGGCATCCTATTGGGGTCATGTTACCTACAGTCTTTGGTCTGGAGCCCTGGGGCGATCCTGGCACCATCTATTGTGGGTGGGCCAGTAAGGATCCTGAGGCTTTCCCATTCCTTGGGTGAGTTTCCTTAACTCCTCAAACTAAATTAAGCAAAAATACCAAAATTCTTTTTTTATGACATTGCCTTTACCTCTATTGGCCTCAGTTTCCTCATCTGTAAAATAAGCAAGAGAAGGAAGTGGCAAACCATGCCAGAATTTTTGCCAAGAAAACTTCAAAAGCAACCACGAAGAGTTAGACATGACTAGTCAACTAAACAACAAGAAAATCTTTTAGAATTATTGGGAGGAAGGCTCTTTGTAAACCTTAAAAGTGGAAGTAATCTATTAACATCATCTTTATCATCATAATCTGTGTAGCCTTGGGCAAGTCACTTAACTTTGCTAAGCCACAATTTTATCATCTGTAAATTGGGTAGAACACTGACTCTTGACTACATCAGAGGAGGAAAAACACTTGTTGTAAAATGCTTTGTAAATGTCAGCTTTATTTATTATTCCTATTGCATTTTACTTAAGGTTCTAAGTAGGTTCGGAGCAAAAGTTAGTCCAAAAAACATTCTGTTTATAAGGAGTACTGCTGTGCATTTCCTAGTGAGTTTCTCATTTGATGGCACTGTGGGGAATGTGGCCAAAATATGAAAGAGATAGAAATTCTACTGAAACCACATTTTTCCTTCAATTTATTAGGGAGATTTCTACCACCACCTTTATTAGTGTTAGCCATATTAAGATGAGAAGATTCAAGACTTACGAATTAACCTGGCCAGGCAGAAATACTGTTGAGGATAAAATATTTGAAAAAAAAGAACAAGAAAATATAATATATTCTGGAAGACAACTCCAACATGAGCAGGAAAACAAACTAGCCAACTTGTATTTTATAGACTTCTATGATTTATTTTTTGTTTCTCTATCAAAAATATTCATGTGTTATTACTTTAATCTTTCTTGAGACATATACCAATCATTTAGTGTCTGCCCTCTTTCTCTTGCTTTGGACAGTCTTGGCATCCTCCTGGGTCCTCCCAAACACCTAGACTATTTTTCCTGTGGCTGCTCCAGCATTCTGAATCCGTGCTGTCTGATCTATAAGAAGCTTTGAAATAAATGATCCTCTCTCTTGTCTTCAGTACTTCATTCCCAGAATAGCAGAGTCCTATTAATTTTAATATTTCATTGCAGGCTAACAATCTCAGTAGAATAGATTGGCTCTCAATTGAACTGTATTTTGAGACACTTCTAAATGAAAGTCTTGTCAAATATTTTATTTTGCTTCGGCTTTTCAATATTTGAATTGTCATCTGGTGGAATGCCTTTACTACGCTTGATTTACCAACATGGTTAAAATGAGTTGGGATTATATTTATCTCTATATACATATATATAAATATATAATATATAAAATCTGGGGGGCAGGCTACTCATGGTTTTAAATTTTTTTTAATTCATTCCTGAGTTCTGACTTTACACAAAGGTTTTTCTGGGTTGCAGTTAAGGTATGTGAGTGAGGGAGTGAGGACAGGAGGAGATGATGGACCTAGAAAGGAGGCAGAAAGAGGAATAAGGGAGGCAGACAGAGGTAAATAAGGAATCAAGAGCTCAGATCTGGAGGGATCTGTTGTAGCTTGGATAGCTGTGTAACCATGGATAAGTCAATCTCTCTGAACCTTGCTTTTCCCATCCCTAATATGGGAACTAATCTCATTTGTACTCTCTAGGTGATAGGACCTAGAAAAGCACCTAATGTGTTGAGAGTTCCCTCCTCCCCTTTTTTCTCTTTTCCTTCTCTTTCCTTCCTTTCTTTTCTCCTTCATAAACTTCTAACTTCCTTGACTGTCAGTAAAAATTTTTTTTTTGTTTTGGTATATTCACCTAAAACAATTTTTTTTTTGCATTGAAGAGGGGTGCTTCATAAACATGTATTAATGGATTAAGTCTGGCAATGTGGAAGCTGAAATTAGAGAAGAGTGCATATAGCCAGGTCAAGAAATATGGGAAGAGTGAGATACAGGGATGCTTTGTCTTTGGTACAAATTTCTTCTCAAGGACAGTTTCCCTTAAGGAGAAGAGATGGAAGTCATACATACAGAGAGGCAGTTTGGGTGGTCAAAGAAGAAAATAATGTATGCACCATGCCAAAAAAAAACCCCATTTTTAATAAAAACAAAACAAGCAATAGTGAAATTCTCATCACTTACCACTTTTTTATATTTATGAGTGTACAGATCACAATTTTCCACTTTGCTGGTATGTGGCTTTCCTCTGAATTATCATTCAGATTGTTTCCAGGCAAGAGCCAAAATAGATACAGCATGACGGCAAGAGAATTCCAGGAAATCAAAGCATGGAAATCCTAGATTGCCAGAATCTGTGTTTCCCAATGAAGCTGCTAGTTAGTATTTCCCAGTCTTACACTTACTTACCTTTTCATACGGCTCTGAGATCTTCTCTTGTTCTAGTTCAGTGAACGTGGTGTGTCAAAATCTACCAAAAAACTGAGCATAACTTGGATGATGTGTCACTTCGAGGAAAAAAAAAATGTCCTTCTCGGCATGTGGTCCCATACTTCAATGTATGTGGCCACATGCGGCCACGTGTCATCAAAAATGGCTACATGTGTCAGTGCTGACACGTGTGTTATAGGTTCGCCATCATGGCCCTAGTTACTCCCACTATTATTGCAGGGTCTAGCTGTGTAGCCCATATACCTCTTTATATCCTAGGGATGCTTGTCTTCTCTTATAGACTTGTTAAAATTGGTCAAGTTTTTTTTTTTTTAATCTAGAACTAAATGCTTTGTCTTTGTGCCATGTAGTGTGAGTTGAAGGAACTCTGAGTCAAGAAGACTTGGTGGGGGGTGGATGGACATGGCAGCTCTCTTTTAAGTATTTGAAGGGCTAGATTTGGGATTTTTGATTTAGAGCTGAAAGAGACCTTGAGGTCATCTAGTCCAGTGCTGTCATGTGAAAGAAGGAAATGCAGTCAAATCATTTCAGATTTCTTCTTTAAACCTAGGTCCTTGGACTCCAAATTTATCTTTCTTTTGTGTTTGGCTCCATAGTGACCAATGGGTAGAACTTTTAAGGTGGCAACTTTAAGCTTGGCATATGGAAAAATAGCCCAAGGCTTAATTATGACTATCTGAAAATGGAATGGACTGGGGGTGGAGGTAGGTAGTGAGTGCGTTATCCTCTTTGTACATCTTCAGAAGAAGAGTTGGGACTAGGTTGTGGAGAGGAGCCTTCTTTGGGATCTTGGATATAGGCTGGCTGGCTGCCAAGACCTCTTCCAACCCTAAATGGGTGATTCTAAAATCATGATTCAGACATATTGTTACTACATAGAAAAACAAAAAGTTTGAGAACTGTTGACAATTACAAATATCGTTTAAAAAATGAATTTTTTTTAGTTTGTAATTATTAATTCAGCAACTTGGCTTTCTAAATCACTTTGTGATTTATATAGGTCCGAATCAAAATTTTCTTTGCCATTAAAGCAGTTCTGTTTGTAGTTGGGCTACATATGAAGGTTGAATACGTATATAGTTGTCAGTGAAGCACCCAGGAACAAGGTATGAAATTATTCTGGAAAGAGGAGAGTGAGAGTAAGGTATGGGAAGAAATGTTCTCGATGTCTTGACAGAGAGGAGTAAGAGTAGGGGTGGGTGGCATGTGCAAAGTATAATGAAAATAATGGTAACGCATTCATATAACATCATATTAAAATTATTTATTCTTAATATTCAATTAAAAATTGAGTTGAAATTATTCTTCCTTTCAGTTCCTCCCTAACTCTTTGAGAAGGCAAGCAATATGATTACCTGTCACATATATGAACTCATATAAAATATATTTGCTTATTAGTAATGTTGCTACATGTATTTTTTCAAATTATTTTTTTCAATATTTCTGTTTAGGCAATATTTATATGTGTCTTATTATTGTTTTGTGCTGGACCAGTGATTTTTCTTTGGTATAAAGAAATCCTAGTGTGGAAAAAATTTCCACAAATATTCCACAAAAAAATCTCATATATAGTAAGTGGCAACTAGGTGGTAAAATGGATAGAGGGAGGTGAGTCTGGAGTTAGTAAGATCTGAGTTCAAATCTTGCCACAGATACTAGCTCTTGGGACCTTGGGCAAGTCACTTACCCTCTGTTTGCTTCCATTTTGTTAACTGTAGAATGAGGATATACCACTTATCTCAGGGTTATTGTGAAGATCAAATTAGTCAAGTTTTTTTAAACCCTTACCTTCCATCTTAGAATCAATATTGATTCTAAGGCAGAAGAACAGTTAGGGCAAGGAAATTGGGATTAAGTGACTTGCTCAGCGTCACATAGCTAGGAAGTGTCTGAGGCCAGATTTGAACCCAGGACTTCACATCTCTGGGTCTGACTCTCAATCCAATGAGCCACCTAACTGCCTCAAGTTAGTTAATACTTGTAAAGTATCTGATAGAGTTTAGTACATAGTAGGTACCATATAAATGGCATACATATTAATAACAGTAATCCTTAATATTTTATGCAGTTTGTGCCAAAAGCCTTATTGTCATTTTAACTCACTAAAGATTCTAATAATCTATTAATAAATGAATGGACTTAATCTATTAATATCTAGATGTTGACAAATTAAGTAATAATCTATTGATTTTTAAAAACAACTCTTATTAATAACAACTCTGAGAGAATGGCAAGGGCTAGGCAAACAGGATGAAGAGACTTGCACAAAGTCATATAGCTAGGAAGTGTCTTGGGCCAGATTTGAACCCATGTCCTCCCAAATCCAGGCATGGCTCTCTATCCATTGAGCTACCTAGCTGTCCCCTTCTAGTAATCTTTAGTAGATTAAAACTGCACTAAGATTTTTGGGACACACTAAGTTATTAGTTTAATAATTAAGGAAATTATTAATTAAAAATAAAAATAATGGTATCTAAATTGAAATTAATTTAGATTAATAAATTTAAATTAATTTAATAAAAATCAATTTGTTAATGAATTTAGATTAATAAAATGTCTGAGTTATTAATGAATTTCAATTAAATTAATTTAGTCTCAGAGTTTCTTAGAGCACTGAGAAATTAAGTGAATTGTTCATGGTTGGTCCATACTCAGGTTGTATCAGAGGTCTGACTTGCACTTACATCTTCCTGGCTCTAAGGCTGGCACCTTTAACCATCATGATGGACCACTTCTTGTATAAGTATTATTTCTCCCCTTTTATATATAAGGAAAGTGGAGTTCAGTGAAATGATTTTTTTGTCCATGGTCATGTCAACCTAGATTGAACCAGAGGTGAGACTGCAAACCAAGTCTCCTAACTCCAGGGCTTAGTAGGGCAGCAGATAGTTTTTCTTGGCTGTTGGACTGGTGAGTGGGACTACTCTGTGTTGCCAGCCAATTCATCTGAATTATATTTTTTTTAAATCTCCATTTATTTTATAACCCTGCAACATAGATGATGTCTCATCTATATCTTCTTTCTCAGGGTGGTCTTTTGGTGACTTGAATGTCTTTCCTAGAAAATTTTCTATTTGTCACCTTTGTGAAATGTGGACTGTTTTAAAAACTTAAATCCTACTCTGTTAAATCCCACATTTAACCCTCTTCCCCTCATCCCTCAGTAGCTGAAATGATTGTGCTAGCTATGTTAACTCCATTTGTCAGACTCAAATAAGCTTGTGTGGTTTTCACATCAGTCACAGAATATCTGAAGTCTTTTGTAATTGGGAAGGAAGAAGGACTAGGGAATATTGATGAGAAGAAAATGCAGGTGAAATTTCTGATTCCCTTAAAGAAACAGAGATAACCTCCCTTGATTAGGTTCGCTGGTTGTTCCACCTGAGTGAGAAACAATTTGGAAAGGGCTCACTTTATTGACTAAATGAGTGGTTCTGGGGTAGCCTGCACTGACAGGAGTTTCTAAAAGTGAATGTGCTTCCTATTGCTGAAGTGCTTAAAGATATTAAGCCTAATGATTTTGTGATCACAAAATGGTACATTTTCTTTCTCTCTAGACTTTGAGAATGTTTGTACACCTGGGCCTTGGTTCTTGGACACTTAATACATGTGTGCTCAAATATCAGGGGCATTTAATTCACCTGCACTAGTCAGAATTGTACTCTGACAGCCTCATGTGTCTTACTTTGCTTTGCTGTATTAAATCCTACCTTGGTAGGTAGAGCACAGATAACATATCTGTGAGAGGTTTAGGTGGGGAAGTAAGCACATTTGAATTGAAAATGTTTTCATTTAGTGGCTTCAGAAATTATTTCTGATTTTCAGATTCAGGTTGGTCTGGGGGGGGGGGGAACACACAAAGAAAAAATGCTCTTATTTTCCAGCAATGACCCACATCTGTTCACAAGTTCATTGTTATTGGAGTATTTGAATGCCTGGCCTAAATCAATAGTCTATCTAGTTTATAGAGTGACAAGCTTAGATAAAAATTATCATTGTTTCAGCAGAGGACAACTCTTATCACCAAGGAGAATACCTTCACAGACTCTAGTTTGTTAGAAATCAAGAAACCCATCAAGATTGGATAGGGCCTAGAGATATAATCCCCTTGAAATTCTAATTGTCCATCCCTAAAATAAAGATAACATATTGCTCTGCTGCTACTTTTTAATGGAGAAGGAATAGGAATTACATATTCTGTGATAAAAAAACAAAAAAAAAACTAGTATTCTCCATTTCTTGGTTTACCAGTAATTTTTGGGGGGAGGGAGGCATTTTTAACCCCAGGGTAATAGCTATATTTCCAGCATTGTCCTCTATCACAAACTGATATGATTGCAATTAGAATTTAAAATATGGTTCTGAATACATTGTAGGGATGCTTCAAGAAAGGGAAGTTTTTTCTTCTTAGAAAGCTTCATTCCTATGAAGCCTCATTTTCTTCAATTTCTGTGTGCTAATAAGTATGTATGTTTATGGTTTTCTGAGGTAAAGAATGGCAGTGCAATGGTTTTGGTGGATGAATATCATTTAGCATTGGTTAGTGTATGTCTTCTAGCAGTTAGCTTTTTGCCATAGTTTCTGCAGAATAGAAACAGATGGCCCAAGAAGGTTAGATTAAAAAAAAAACCCAACAACAACAAAAACTGATGGAAAAAAAAAACCCCAATACAGACGAGAACAAAGAGAAAGATAAATTAGGAGAGCATAGAGTAAGAGACAAAAATTTACCTCCCCAGAGCCCTCTATGGTGCTATGTATAAGGAAGGGGTAATTAATTTATATTAAAAAAAGAATTTATTCAGTGTGCATAAAATCTTTCATTAAGTAATTTAATGATTATGTCATAGATCATAGCATTTTATAGTTGGAAGGGAATTGAGAGATTATCTAGACTAGCTTTTTTTTTCCTTTTTTACAGCTGAGGAGACTGAGGCCTAGAGAAGCAAAGAGTCTTGTCTAAAGCAATATAAATAGTAGCTAAATTGGGCCTAGAATGTCCTCCTTCTAATTTGGAGCTCTAATTTAGAGCTGAAAGATCATTTTCCAGTTATGAGACAATCATTTTTCCAGATATAAAATTACAGTGGTCCTCTTACAAGATTTCTTTATTTTTTTAAAGCCCTTATTCTCTGTCTTGGTAGTAGTTCTCTAAGACAGAATAGCAAGGACTAGGCAATGGGGGATAAGTGACTTACCCAGTCACATAGCTAGGAAGTGTCTGAGATAAAATTTGAACCCAGGACATCCAAACTCCAGGCTTGGCATTCTATCCATTGTTGGGTAATTTCAAATGGATACAATTAATAATTAGCTCCTTGCTTGTCGTGAACAGGTAAAAGGAACAGTAAAGAAGTCATCATCACTTAAATATTTTGTGTATGTGTGAATATTTTGTTGCTTTTCTGCATTCCAGTTAGTAGTGAGTGGTATGTCTCTGGGCATGACTGAGAACACCTCTTTTTATTCTTCTAGCTAAAACATTCAGATTGGTTTGTCCAGCTTGGCGAAGGCCTAGTTTCAGGGCCTAATTTGTTTGCAACCTACTTTTAAATATTGGTTTAGCTGTTTATTGTAGAAAACGATATTTTTCTAGACGGTTAAATCAATATCGAATTAAGCCTAAGCATGTGGAAAGTTGACTTAGTTTGGAAATGAGATTTTCCCCCCATTGCCAAGGTAGTTAATGTCCTATACCCAGAAGAAAAAAAATAACTCGATTCAACTCAGATATGAAAGTTGTACCTTTTCCATCTTTCTGCTGCTGTATTTTCTGATGCACACTTAGTGAAGAGCAAAAAAAGAATCATCTTTATTTGTATAATACAGTTTAAAGGTAATTGTTCCTCGGCGTTGTGGTGGGAACATTATATATGAAGTTTGGGCAATTTTGTCGACATTTTTGCAATAGTGTTTCTCATTATTTTGTATCTTATGGGGAGGGTGAACACACATGGGAGGAATAGCTTCTTGACTCCTCTAAACTAAAAGGATGAGGGGATTTATAAAGTAAGTTTCTTTCTTGGACTAGTTGGAGGCAGATGCCATTCTCCATTCTCCATTAATTGGAAGAATTTTGGCATGTGTTAACACCTGATGTGGTTAAATTTGGTAAGCATTGATTAAGTGCCTCATGTGTGCTAGCACCAAAAATAAGAGAGTCCCCCCCCCCCAAAAAAAAATGGAACCTTGGATTTTATCCCATGCCAGTTTGGTTTTGTCAATGTTTCCTCTAGTGATTTGGTTCCTCCATTCATTATAGGATTTTAATAATGCACTCTTTCACCTAAATGACAGAAATATCATTATGAATAAAGAGTTCTGTGTTTAAAAAATATGGTACCTTGAAGTGAGGGAGCATGTGAGCCCGAGAGGTAAAGGTGAGGAGGGAGAACATCTCCAGGGAGGGACTGGGATACAACAATTTGGAATTTGTGATTTTTTTTCAAGGAATTGCCTGAAATTTTATTTTTGTTGAAAGACTATTTTCCTTATAAATAGGGCACTTTCATGGTTTAAAAAATGAATTTTTAGTCCGAATTTAGTGATTACCTCTCTCCTTTCATTTCTTTAGAGTGGAACAGAAAAAAATTTCGTATGAAACTATGAATCTCTCTGGCTTCAGACACTTTTTAGATGTGTGCCCCTGGGCAAGTCACTTAACTCCCATTGCCTAGCCATTACTGTTCTTTTGCCCTTAGACTCAATAAGGCAGAAGGTAAGGGTTTAAAAGACAACATAAAAAAACTTATGAATCTCTACTATAAATAGTTTATACATATTTACTTATATGTATGTATGTTTGTATCTTTATTACACAGAGATAAATACAAATACACAAAATTATATGTGTATATAAATATATGTAATTCCATACTTTCCTGGAAAGATATCAATGGATAGCTGGCCTCAGCCACTTTACTAGCTATGTGTGATCCTAGGCAGGTCACTTAACCCTGTTTGCCTCAGTTTGCTCATTTTAAAAATAAGCTGAAGAGGACATCTCTCCCATGAAAACTCCCAATGAGCTCAAGAAGAGTCATGACTGCACAATCACGAGATGGTAAAGACATAGCTCAATATCATTTTTGAAAGTCTCTTCTGTACTTTTTAAACTCTAATGTGAAAGTATTATCTTAGTATTGTAGTTATTAGTATTGTCTTCCATCACAAATAGATGCAAATCCAGTTAGAATTTTAAAATGTGATTCTGAACAAATCTCTTGATGGGGTGCTTCCAGATCACTTTTGTAGGGGCTTTTCTTTTGTTGTAAAATGCTTCAGTGACAATTATTGGCAGCACCATTTATCTAGTTGTTCTTCCTCTCCCTCCAATTCTCCCCATCATGGGAAAAAAAAAAGGAAGCGATGAGGGCAGCACATAGAGTAGACTCGTAGATTGAGAGCTAGGCTTGGACACAGAAGGGAAGTCCTGCATTCAAATCTGACCTCAGACACCCCTTTGGGTGTTCAGATAATACAAATGTTCCATGTCTTTTCCATAATTGCTGTTAGTAAGTTTACAGAGCAAAAGATTCACTTTCAGTAGGACAGTTGCTTTGCTCTGTAAGCTCAGAATTCCATTTTATTTTTTGTTCAATAAAACTTTAAATGTCAAAAAAAGGTGGGGGCAAGCCATGTAACCCCCATTGTCTACTTCTTACTGCTCTTCTGCTTTGGAATTGATACACAGTATTCATTTTAATATGGAAAGTAGGGATTTAAACAAAGAAAAAGGAGAAAAAGGGAAAAATAATCCTTATAACAAATAAACATATCCAAGCAAAGCATATCCACCCATTTGCCATGTCCAAAAGTGTCTATGCCTCTTACAGTATCTTAGGTCCATCACCTGTCTTTCAGGAGATAGGTAGCATGCTTCATCACTATTCCTCTGGCGTTGTCTTTTTGGGATCATCATATTGATCTGAATTCTTAAGGAAACTGATGTGGAAGTTATCCCTGAGTCAGCTATCTGTGCATAAGCAGACTATCAGTTTATCAGAGTTAAGAATATAATAAATAGAGAAAATGCAAATGAGAAAAAGCATGAAGCATTTGACAATGAAGATGTAACCCTGAATTTAATGCAGACAAGCTATTGAAAATTAAGTAGGAAATAGACAGAAACGACATTGACATTGAATCCAATAATTTCATCCATAAATTAAGCCAATATAAATAGTTTCAACAAGGAGATCAAAAGAGCCCAGACAATGTATTCGTCAACAAATATTTGACTTAATTATCAAATGTTGGGAGACAGTTGCCAAAGACAACACCAGGCTCAAATATGAACTCAATTTTAAAAATCTTATAAAGAAAGATGATAGACAATTCTAAACAATATCATTTTTTAAAGCAGAGAAAAAGGGTAGAGGGGTAAAACCAGTCTAAAGAAAGCTTAGCAACATATCCAATTAGACAAAAGAATCCCAAAGGCTGATAAAGGCTGGAAGGGGAAAGAAGAACTTCTAACTGGAGAAAATTGGAAAACATTTCCAAAAATGAATACATTAAGTTGTTTGCTTCATCAATGAAAGTGGAACCACCACACTTTGGACCCTAACATCTCAGTCTCCAAGATGCTTACAGAGAGAATTAAAGGGAACAAAGATAGGAAAAGTTAACAGGATTGTTAAATCCCTCCCTCCCTTCCCTCCTTCCCCTTTTCCCCTCCCTCCCCTTCCACCCTCCCTCCCCTTCCTTCCTTCCTTCCTTCCTTCCTTCCTTCCTTCCTTCCTTCCTTCCTTCCTTCCTTCCTTCCTTCCTTCCTTCCTTCCTTCCTTCCTTCCTTCCTTCCTTCCTTCCTTCCTTCCTTCCTTCCTTCCTTCCTTCCTTCCTTCCTTCCTTCCTTCCTCCCTTCCTCCCTTCCTCCCTCCCTCCCTCCCTCCCTCCCTCCCTCCCTCCCCTTCCTCCCTCCCTCCCTCCCCTTCCTCCCTTCCTTCCTTCCTTCCTTCCTTCCTTCCTTCCTTCCTTCCTTCCTTCCTTCCTTCCTTCCTTCCTTCCTTCCTTCCTTCCTTCCTTCCTTCCTTCCTTCCTTCCTTCCTTCCTTCCTTCCTTCCTTCCTTCCTTGCATCTTAGAATTAATACTCATCAGTACTAAAATAATTGGTTCCAAGGCTAGACAATGGGGTTAAGTGACTTGCTGAAGCTAGGAAGTGTCTGAGATCATATTTGAATGCAAGACCTCCTCTCTCTCTCCTCTTTCTCTTCCTTCCTGGATATAATACTGAATTCACAAGAATGTTTTAGAATCTAAATTTTTTATACATTTGCCACTTCCCATTTTGTAGACTAAAAAAGTAGGAAAGGGAATGGTTAAAGAGGAAGAGATAAATTCAGATAAAGTCTAAGTAGAGTCCTGCATTTGGAATTGAGAAGCATAATATGCCAGAAGACAAAGTCTCTTAAATCTTATAACTGGAATTTATGCTTTGAAATGTGAATTCTAGCAGAAACAATAAATTTTTCCTCTCCTAAATTTTTAATCTGGAGGCAACCACTAGCTAGTAACTATAATATCTTCTGTTTCCATATATATATATATTTTTTTTTAAAGGATTTGTGTGTGTGTGCGTGCACATGCATGCACCAGTAAGGGCTTCTTTTTAAATTTATTTTTAAAACCCTTACCAGTTGGTTCCAAGACAGAAGACCAGTAAGGGGTAGGTGATAGGGGGCAAGTAACTCGCCCAGGCTCACACAGAGAGGAATTGTTAGAGCTCAGATTTGAACCTAGGACTTCCTATTTTTAGGTCTGGCTCTCTATCTAGTGAGCCACTTAGCTGCCCCCCAAATGATACTTTCTGTAGGAAAAGGAATCATTTCTCCTGGCCCTGGGGCCATATAACTATGGCAGTGGCAGGGAGGGCAGGTTGCTTTGGAAGGTGGCCTGCGCTGAGGCTGTCATGGTGCTAATGATTTTCTGGCAAATATTGCAATTGATGCTACTTTACAAATTCTTTTTAAAAAGTGGAAATTCTTATGTTGATTGTATTTTATAAACTCTAGAGCTCTAATTTCTTTAGAATAGGGAACCTAAGGCGGATAGTCTTCCTCTAAAAATATTTTTAATTTGTAAAAAAAATGTTTAGGGTTCTTGTTCCCTTAGTTTTTCTGTCTCTGGGAGTATTGTATGTTTTAAGAGTTGATTCACTGAGCTATTGTTCTTTTATTTCAGCCCCAGCTAACATAAGTAATCCCACGTCTCCAGGAGGAAGATTTCTTTGCTCTTTTAGCAGCACTTCACAACGCTTCCTTTAAAGCTCTTCATTTTGTATTTCTATCATGTAAAGTACCTTAATTACAGAACCCTTTTCTCTTCTAATTAAATATAATAATATAAGCTGTCATTTCAGTTCTTATAGGCACCTCTGTCCTTTGTTTAAGGGTGACTATAATACCTTGAACTTTAGGCATTTGAACTGTTTATCTTTAAATTAAAGGGGAACTGGCCCTTTAAAAATTGTTATTGATTGGCAGGAAGAACCTTGAGAATGTTAGCTACTTTTCATTGTTTCCCTCTAGTTGAAGAAGATATAAAAATATACTGAAAATTTTTTAATCATCTCTAAGACCACAGTGACTTGGGGAGAGAGGTTTTGTGCTGGGAGTCTTAACATTTTTTTTAAATGATTTTTCAGTTGCATGTTGAAACAATTTTTGACAATTGTTGTCTGCCATTTTAGGGTTCAGATTTTCTCTCTCCCTTCTTTCCCCCACGTGCCAGTAAATAGTCTGATATAGGTTATACCAGTGCTTTCATGCAATACATATTTCCATGTTGCTTATGCCATGACAGAAGACACTTAACACATACAATCAAAAATTCAACACAGAAATAAAATGGAACGTGGCATGCTTCGCTCTGTAATCACACTCCAAAGTTCCTTCTTTGGCTGTAGAGAACATTTTTCATCATGATTCACTTGTAGATATCTTCCTTGAGGATAGGAATTTAGTCCTTCAGTGTTGATCATTGTATAATATTTCCGTTACCACATTCAGTGTTTTCCTTGCTCTGCTCACTTCCCTTTGCATCGGTTCACATCACTCTTTCCAGGTTGAGGGACAATAATATCTTCTTACGATCAGACACAACAATTTGTTCAATCCATTCCTCAAGTGATGGACACCCTTCATTTTCCAATATTTTGCTACTACAAAAAGAGCTGCTAAAATATTTTTAAAAAGGGAAAGACCCTTTCCCCTTATCTCTCTCTTTAAAAATACAGAATGGACCCAGCAGTGGTATTGCTGGGTCCAAGAGTATGCATAGTTAGAGGGCCCTTTGAGTGAAGTTCCATATTGCTTTCTGGAATGGGTGGATCAGTTCACAGCTCCACCAACACTAGAGTGTCCCAATTTCCCCACATCCCTCCAACATTTGTCGTTTCCTTTTCTGGCCATGTCATTGGGCTGGGAATCTTGAGCTTGCTCCTTTTTCTTTTTGAAGGACAGAAGTGATAGAATATCTCCTGTGGATGAAACTCATTCTTCTGTATAAGAATTATGCTTCTAGACCTGCAAGATTTGGCCAGGAATGCTGGTGTCAAACTCGGATAGAAACACATCCCTGCCTACCACATAGAGACAGAAAACTATAAATGAACATTATCTTTGTTGAATTATAGGACAGCTGGGCAAGGAGTCAGGAAGACTCATCTTCCTGAGTTCAGTATGACCACAGACACTTATTAGTTGTGTGACCCTGAGCAAGCCACTTAATCCTGTGTGCCTCAGTTGTTGTTGTTTTTAACTTGTAAAAATGATATGGGGAAGGAAATGGCAAACCACTTCAGTATCTCTGTCAATGAAACCCCAGATGGGGGTCCAGAAGAGTTGGTCACAACTTAACAACAACTAATCTTGTATTTGTATTTATTTTGTTATTTTCCCACTTCTAATCTGTTTCAGGTGATACTTGGGGGTGTTGCTGGCCAAAGACCTTGAGCTTGACTCCTCTGGTCTTGTAGTGGAAAAAATCCAGGATTCAGAATGAGGACATCTGGGAGATGGAGGAACAAATAGAGGGAGACAGAGAGACAGAGGAGGGGAGAGAGAGAGACAGAGGGAGAAAGAAGGGGGCAGATAGAGAGATAGAGCAGGGAGAGGGAGACACAGAGGGAGAGAGACACTACAGACACACACATGGAGGAGGGGGAGACAGAGGAAGGGAGAGACAGGAAGAGAGGGAGGAGAGGGAGACACAGAGATACACAGAGTTAGAGAGAGAATGAGAGATGGAGAAAGACAGAGGGAGAGAGGGAGGAGATAGAGACAGAGTGGGGAAGGGGGGAGATAGACTGGGAGAGTGAGAGACAGAGAGGGAGAAAGAGAAAGAGAAAGATCAAGATCTATGGCAAGTTATAAACCAGCTTTGTGCCTCAGTTTCCTCATCTTTAAAATGAGGATATTGATAACTTTCCTGTTTACCCCTTAAGGCTGTTGTGAGGTTCAAAAGAAATGTCGAAGTATTTTGTAAAGTTATTTACAAATTTGCAGACTTCTGCTAGACTTCTCCATAGTATGTTTTATGAGTGTGTTTTTTTATGAACTAATATTTTTTAGGACAAAGTCTTGAGCAGAGTGTTTCTGTTCGGAAATTGGCCTTATCTGACTATCTGAATCATACTATTCTATAGAAACCATGATTATCTGCTCAAGTTGAAAACAGCAGTAGCCAAAAATCACCCATAAATTAATGGATAATTTAAAAATAATAATTTTATTTCATTTTGAAATTCATCTTATAATGACTATATGTATACATGTGTGTGTAAATAAATATTTACAATAGACTTATTGGTTTACTTAGAAGAATGGTTCTTAAAGTTTGTTCCTAAGACTCATTCATGACCAAAACTATTTTTGTAATAATTGAGTTGTTTTGATCTCGAATATTATATGTATCTAATAGCTCTAAACTATATAATCAAAAGCTCTTTGAAGGGTCTTCATTGATTTTTTTAACTCTTTACCTTTCATCTTAGAATCAATACTGTGTATTGGTTCCCAGGCAGAAGAGCAGTAAAAAGGCTGGAGCATCAGAATGAAATGACTTGTCTATGATCATACATTTAGGAAGTATCTGAGGCTAGATTTGAACCTGGGACCTTCCATCCCTAGACCTGGCTCGTCCACTGAGCCACCTCACTGCCCCCTCCTTTTTTTTTTTTTTTTAATTTTTAAGAGTGGACCCAAATGTAAGAGAACTGTTGCCTTAGAATACCCATTCGCATTCTTGAACTCATGGTAACTTCCAGGAAGAGTTGGCCTAGAGACAGATACTACATGTTGGAAAAAACCCAGTTGAAGGCAGAGCATTTAGTGGAAGGCAATAAACAGACTGGCTAATCTGTATATAGATAATTAGTAGCATTTATATTGTATTTTATGGTTTACAAAGCACTTTACAAACATGATGCTCTCATCTGGGAATTGGTTATGTTTTTAGTAGCTTGTTGCTTTTCTTCAGTCAATAAAGGATTGAGAACAACCTCAAAATAAAACAAATCAGAACGACACCATATTCTGGGTATGGCTCTGAGGTCATCTTTTAAATAGTCAACAAATGTTGGGTTAAAAAATCACCCTAAACTGTGGAGACAGCATAAAGGGACGGTGATATGAAGCTCCAAAGTGTCCATCAGTGATTTATGGTTCTCCATCCACTTGTTCCTTAATTGCAGTCACTTTCTCAAAGATTCTTACTGTATTAAAAGTTAAAAAAAATCCTACAACATTTAAAATTGCCTTAAGGACAAGCGAGCAAACACCAGTAGAATTTTAACTCTACCAGGCTCTCCGTAAACACTATTTCTGATGTACAAACAATTACTAAGAAGTCAGCAGCCATTGGTCAAACACCCTATTAGATCAAGAGTGAAAAGCATGAAGGCAAGAACAGTCTAGGAACTGCTTAATTGTTGATGGATATTGATTAGGGAATGTTTTGAACAAACTGTGGTGTGTGAACGTGATGGGATATTACTTTTCTGTAAGAAATGATAAATGAGGAACTCAGTTCCTGAAGAGATTGACTATGGATTGTATATTTTTGCATATACTACTCATGTATGCACAAAAGTCCAAATCTTTAAATTTAGTTTTGCTTTGAAATAGAGCTGTTTAAACTTCATCTCTTGCCTCATTAATGAGTATTTTTATAATATTTGTGTTGTTGGGAACATTGGTATATAGTTGGGTAAGATAGCTTTTAGTTATATCCTTTATTATTGCTAATTCATTTTCATACTTCATTTCATATTTCATTTTTCATAACATTGATTTGTTTTTCCTTTCTTTTAAACTGAATTTGCTATTGACATCTGCTTTTTGAAAAAAAAATCAGCTTCTAGATTTATTATTTTACAGTTGCTTTTTTGGTATGTTTTCAATTTTGTTAATATATTCTTTTCTTTTAAGATCTTTAAAATAATAATAATAATGGTATTTTAAATATCTCAATAATAATAATGTCTTTTAAGATATTTTAAAATTTGCCAAGAATTTTATAAACATTTATAATAATCTTGTGAGAAAGCTACTAGGAGCATTTTGGGTAGGATGAGTAGAGTCTGAACTTTTGGTATACATGATCCCTTCCTAAAATCCTCAGCAACCCAAATGAAGCTTTAGTGGAAAGTGTCACCTGGGGCACAGTTCAGAGAGCTAAGTAGGTGTCTGAGGCAGGGGCTTGCACCAAACCATTTGCCTCTCTGCTATTCCATGTTTTCTAAATCCACAGGTATATTATCGTCATTTTGTAAATAAGCAGATTGAGGTACAGAGAAGTTAAGCAATTTCCCTAGGGTTACACAGCTAACAAATAAGTAGAAGAGGCAGGGTTTGAACCTCTGTTTTCCTGACTCCCAGTCCAGCACTATGATGCCATATTATTCCACCAGAGAATTTTTGAAGGATTTGTGGTGTCTATTATTGTTTCTTCAGACCTTGAATTCAGAGTCCTGAAAGCTTAGTTCCTTTTCTTTTTTCTTCTTCTCTCTTCTCTCCTCTTCTCTCTTCTCTTCTCTTCTCTTCTCTTCTCTTCTCTTCTCTTCTCTTCTCTTCTCTTCTCTTCTCTTCTCTTCTCTTCTCTTCTCTTCTCTTCTCTTCTCTTCTCTTCTCTTCTCTTCTCTTCTCTTCTCTTCTCTTCTCTTCTCTTCTCTTCTCTTCTCTTCTCTTCTCTTCTCTTCTCTCCTCCTCTCTTCTCTTCTCTCCTCCTCTCTTCTCTTCTCTCCTCCTCTCTCCTCCTCTCTCCTCTCCTCTCTCTCCTCTCCTCTCCTCTCCTCTTCTCTCCTCTTCTCTTCTCTTCTCTTCTCTTCTCTTCTCTTCTCTTCTCTTCTCTTCTCTTCTCTTCTCTTCTCTTCTCTTCTCTTCTCTTCTCTTCTCTTCTCTTCTCTTCTCTTCTCTTCTCTTCTCTTCTCTTCTCTTCTCTTCTCTTCTCTTCTCTTCTCTTCTCTCCTCCTCTCTTCTCTTCTCTCCTCCTCTCTTCTCTTCTCTCCTCCTCTCTTCTCTTCTCTCCTCCTCTCTTCTCTTCTCTCCTCCTCTCTTCTCTTCTCTCCTCCTCTCTTCTCTTCTCTCCTCCTCTCTTCTCTTCTCTCCTCCTCTCTTCTCTTCTTCCTCTCCCTCTCCCTCCTTTTAAAATTTTTATTCTCATATTCTCTCATATGATTGCTGACATGGTAAAGCCTAGTAATTGTTGTTAATAATAATATTGCGAGTGGCTCAGTGGATAGTTCAGCCTGGAGACGGGCTGTCCACCAAGCCAGGCTCATGGTTTAGTGTGATGGGCTCCTATCTCATCAAGGATCAAATATAATGGCTCTGGCATTCAGAGCTCTTCACAAATTACCCCTTTTTTCTCATTTTTCCAGTCTTATTTGACTTTATTCCCCTTGTTCTGATCCAGTGACATTGACCGTCTTGTTTTGCAGAAAAAATGCTTTGGGCATTTTCCTTGAAAAATAGAATTGCGTTATATGTCTTGTTTTTAGCTTGTGGTTTGCATGTTGTTCCCCCTCCCCCATACTGTGAGTTTCTTGAGGGTGGGCTGTTTGGGGCCTTTCTCTGTATCTTCAGAGCTTAGCACTGTGTACCTCACAGAATAGAGGCTTTAAATGTTTGTAGACTCACCTGAGAGACCCTCCACGTGGAGAAGAGATGGAGAATGAGATGATGTCAGAGTCTGGCGCACAATCTTAGCGAGACCATCTCTAATCTTTCACAGACTTACCACCCTCCTCTTACTGCCTCCTTTATTAATTCTCCAGTTAAAATCCTAAACATTATCCTTTTTAAACCCTCACTTTCCATGATAGACTCAATACTGTGTATTGTAAGGGCTAGGCAATGGGGATTAAGTGACTCAGCCAGGGTCATACAGCTAGGAAGTGCCTGAGGTCAGATTTGAACCCAGGAGCTTCCCATCTCTATACTTGACTCTCCATCCATTGAACCACCCCTCAAAACCTTCTTTGGACATCACATACCCACTTGTACCATCACTGGCCTTCCTAACAAGAGAAGGTTTACTCATCTGCTTCAGTGGGAAGACTGTGGCAAGTTAATCAAACTCTTGACCTCATCTACAAAATGAGGATAATAATAGCACCCACTTCTCAGGGCTATTATGAGATAATATTTGTAAATCAACATATTAAATATTATTAATTATTATAACACCATTAAATTATTAATGATAATCATACAGTATTATTAAATTATTACAATTATTACAATATTATTAAATATTAAAGTGCTATATAAATACTAACTGTTTGATAAGAAATGCTGGGAACATTCAATATTCATTTGGTAGAAAATAGTAAAATTAGACTTAAAGAGTTTTAGCTTTTTATATGAAGATATTTTATATTTATATGAATATATAATATAATAAAATTAAAATAAATATAAAATATAATATAATTTTAAATATTATAAATATACATTTTAAATAAATAAAGATAAATATAAAACGATGTGCCATGATAAATTGAAGAATGGAAAACCATCTACATATTAGAAAAATAATTCATAATAATCTCATTACAGGGAGGTTATTGAAAGCAAGATAATTTTCATATATACAAAAATACTATTTGGTTGAAAAAAAGTTTTTGGCAAGGCAACTAGGTGGCTCAGTGGATTAAAAGCCAAACCTGGAGTTGGGAGGTCCTAGGTTCAAGTCTGGTCTCAGACCCTTCCCAGCTGTGTGACCCTGGGCAAGTCACTTACCCCCATTGCCTAGTCCTTGCCACTCTTCTGCCTTAGAACCAACATATAGTACTTGATTCTATGACAGAAAGGAAGGGTTTAAAATTTTTAGCTTGAGATTGCTCTGCTTTATTGAATCACAGCCATTCTTTATGTATGATATTGTGAAAAGGGTCCTAAACCCTGGGAATCAGGACATCTTGGATGCAATCTTGGCTTTGCCATTAATTAATTAATTGCCAATTAATTCGTTGTGTAGTCACATACCTTTCATGGACCTCAGTTCCTCATCTGTAAAAGGAAAGTTAGACTAAATGGTTCTGAAAATCTATAATTTTATGAAAGCTCTTTAAAAGAATTGACAGTTGAAAGCGGTCTCATTTAATTGACTTGAGGCTTTATCCCCAAAGCTAACGGTACACAGCTATTGGAGGTATTCTTTTTCTTTAAGTTTTATGTATTAAATCATAATGGATGTGATCCAAGATTCTGAATTTGGCATTCACTTTATATTTTTAGCTTTATTCTCTGTAGTGATGCTTCAGGGTATGCCCTTTCACAGTCACTATTATCTGTGAGTGGATTTTGTGCAGCATGTATCATCCTTAGCCAAAGTTGCTTTTGGGTTAGAAAGAGCTAGTATCCATCTCTTCTTAATGACTTGCTTCAGGGATGTTTCACCTTCTTCTGTTTGCTCTGTAGGCAGCCTATAAGGAAGGGTTTGGAAACCAATGACTTGACTTTTTTTTTTTCCAATTTAGGGAAGACTGGAGGGCAGGTACTCTCCTTGGGTGGTGGTTTTCCATCAGTCTGATAAATGGTCTTTCTACTTGCAGTATGGGTAGAGTTTGGGGAGTAGTAAAACAGAAGATTTGATGAGGAAACTGGTGAGTTTCCTGGTACCTCCCAAGTGAGGTCTCCAGTATTTCAGTTCTTCCTTCCATTTGAAGGAAATTTCTAGTACATCAAATATAAAGGAAGTTCTGTTGTTTTTAACATGTATTAGTTAATATTCAGGTAAATTGTTCCAAAATTACAAAAGAAGGAAGTATTGAACAAATTCCATTTAGGGCTAGATGGCCAATAACTTTTGATTGCCTAGAAATTAGGAGCAGTACTTATTTGTGGTCAATATTCTGATAGAGAAGGGTAACTCACATTTGCCCCTAATGAGAACCAACTGGTATCTGTTGCAAAGCTTTCTTAATGGTTTGCTGGTGGTTGTTGTTTAGTCATTTCAGATTCTTCCTGACCCTGTTTGGTGTTTTATAGGTAAAAAGATTCTGGAATGGTTTGCCATTTCCTCTCCAGCTAATTTGACAGATGAGGAAACTGAGGCAGATGTTAAATGACTTGCCCAGGGTCAAATAGTGAATAAGTGACTGAGGCTGTATTTGAACTTGGGTCTTCCTAACTCCGGGCCTGGGCACTATGTAATGTGCCACTTAGCTGTCCTAGTGGTTTTTGCCAAGCTAGGTAAATTGAGGAACAGAGGGAGATCCTGGGACATGTTGAAAGTCTGCGGCTTACTTTATCCTCTGGGTTCATGTTCCTTCACTTTCACTGGTGAACTGAGAGAGAGTTTACAGGGATGAACATAGATTTGGTAGAGCCAATTAATAATAATATCGCAGATTCCTCCCAATGAATCACTAAAATGGAATCAGGACATATTTTGATCAAAATAAGTTAAATATTTGCTTACAAAAATGATTAATATGAAAATAGAAAAGTAAAAATTTTTTAAAAATCAGTTAAGTTTTATGTTCTTAGCTTAAGCCCCATTTCCCTGAAACCGTGGTTTGACAAAGAGTAAGCTGATATTCTGTCCCCATATATGGTGGTAAGATATGCTAATGGTAGAATTGAAGTTGCATTCGCTTTTGATTGGTTCAAACTCATATGAATAATTAGGATAATGATGCATTGTAAGTTGCTTGTTCTGATTGGCTAGTTAGCTAGCTAATGGTAAATGAGGGGAGGGACTGATTTGCATAAAAGGAGACTGTGTTTTCCCTTCCTTTGTACTTGCTGCTTGTAATACTTGTAACACTGGCACATGAGTACCCATTCTTGCCAGGATGAAATGAGTCTTTGCCACAGTAACCCTGAGTTCAAAATTCTTTTGAGCAGGTACTCATTCCTCCCAAATAATAATAAGCTAATATGTACTGGCATTGTGCTAATCACAACTATTCTCTCATTTAAGCAACAACCCTGGGAGATAGATCCTATTATGATCCCCATTTTACATTTTAGGAACCTGAGACAGAGAATAAGTGATTCACCCAGGATTTCATTGCTAGTAGAAGTGTCTGATGCTGGATTTGAACTTAGGGACTCTAGGAGACCTAGCATTCTATCTCCTGTGCCACTTTATGTGCCAGGGCTGTGACACTGGAAGTATTTTGTGAGTTTTGAGATTTGCTATTATTCTTAGTTACTAAAGGCACAATTGAATATTTAAGGTTACTTTTTTATTTATCATTTCTTCCTTATTTTATAGTCCATTCATTTACAGTTAGTGAAATTGAAGCAAATAAAGGGTAAGTGACTTGCCCAAGGTCACATAGTAAATGTCTGAGGCTGGACTTGACTGTATAATCCTTTTGACTATAAACTGAGAGCTCTGTCTACTATGCCACTTTGGTGCCTAAAATAACTATTTAACATTTATTAAGGCCTACTAAGTGCTAGGCATTGTGCTAAGCACTTATAGCATACAAATACAAAAAAATACAGTCTGCGCCTTCAAAGAACTTACAGTCTAAATGGAGGAAAATGGTATACAAAAAGAAGTTGCAAAGGGGGAGAGTAATAGGGGAAAAGGTAGGGGGAGGGCATGCTGAAATCCAAAAGGCTGCTTCCAGGTGAGAAATAAGTTGGTTGACCTTGATTGGCTCCTCCTTCAAAGGGTGTTTTGGAATACATGTCTTCACCTTCTGAATGAGAAAGGGCAGCAGAAATTGATAAAGTTCTAGTATCAGGGCTGATTGGATCTATTAGGATGATACTTCCCAATAATGAGGTTCTTGGAGCATGAAGGAAAAGTGCAGAGACAGAGCCAGGAGCAGTACCAAGGAGAGTGTTAATGTCTCCCTAGTAGTTAAGGACTTTTCTTCTCATCAAACGGTGCCTGATGTCCACTAGAAAAGTAAAGGATTTGGTCCTTGTTATCCTTCCTGGAAAGCTCGGATACCTTCCTTTCCTGGAAGGCTGGGACCAAATCCTTGTCTTTCTCATTCCCCCAGTGCTTTTCTCATACTTAATAGCAGTTAGGATGGACACATTCATTCACCAAACATTTATCTGACCTAATCCTTATTATAATTCTGTGCTGTAGGCAGGGCTTTTAGGATAAAGGGAGATAATGTGTAAAGCCTTCTGTACCCCTTTAAGTGCTGCATACATATTAGTTATTATTTTTTATTATTTTTGTCTTTTTTTTTTAAATGAGGAAACTGAGTTTCAGGGAAGACACGTGGATAGCAAAATACAACTGGGATGAGAACCTAGGGCTTTGCAGGCACATTTTCCCTCCCTACCACCTTGATGATTTTCTGTTCATTAGATCTTCATAATAAGATGCAGTGTAGTTTAGTACGATGGCTAGTTGAGCCCTTTTCAGGGATGCTCAGCCACCTTTGGTTTCTGGGGGCTCCAGGAAGCTGCTACATCCCTATAAAACTGTCTTGGCCAGAGGGCTAACCCAGGTTCACAATAACGAACAGACCTCAAAGCCACTGGTGGTTTGGGGGGGCGGTTGCCCTGTGTATGTGAAGATTTTCCTCTGGCAGAATAACAATTTGTTCCAAATGCCATGAAGGTGGCTGAAGCAAGAGCTCTGGAGTGCTTTGTCAGATATCAGAGACACCAACGTCATCCACTGTATCCTGGACCATCCCCAGTTCTGACTTTTGGCCACTGGGCTTTGGTGACTATGGAAAAGTGAAGGAGACTTTATACAACTCTGCCTCCCTTAAATCCGATTTCACTCAAAAGTCAAAACATCATTCCGTGATCTCATTGGTCCTCTACCAACCTAAGGGCAAACAGTGGTTTAGTGGGGAAAAAGCCCACTGGATTTGGAGTGTGAAGATTCAGGACTGCTTTACATTTTCTGACCCTATGAATCATAGGGTGGGAGTTAGAAGATTTACTTAGACCCCTTTGTTTTATAGATGAAGAAGCTAAATCTCAGAGAGATTAACTGACCTGTCCAGGTTCACAATAGACTTGTCCAAGGTCCCCGGAGCAGTATAAATCAGCGGACTTCTTTGGGTTGTAAACCTCAAAATTCCTTAGACTTATAATTGTTGAAAATTTCACCATTGGGATATTTCATACTTGGAAAATTTCTTACTGATAGTCTATTGGAATGGGAACCCCATTGGCATGGGAGGTTCCTTCTCTTCCCTTCTTCAGATTACTTTAGGACAGAAACCTTTTGCTGAACAATGGAAAGGACTTTGACCTATGCTTAAGCATAGAACAGGAATTTCTTTGAATCATGATTGATTTTAGAATTGATACAATGGAGATACTTGGAATCAATCTCCACCCTATTCAGTCCTAACAGGATTGAGTAAGGGCTGCAGCCTAGATCAAAGATTTAATCATTTGAAAATATGACCTTCAACAGACATGTGCAAAAGCCAGAAACCTCTGGGCGGTCCTGGGTTAAGCTAGAGCCTCCATTGGCACAGGGAAATTGATGAACAGTGATTGGTAGATGGGAGAACTGAGAGGAGGAACTTGGATGGTTTCCTTAAAGATAGGAGGGTCTGGAGACTGGAGGGGGGTGGAGGAGTTTGGTCGGGGTGATTGCGGTGGACTCAGAGAAGCTTGCGCTGAAGGAAGCTGAAGGTGGGGGCCTCTGAGATTGTTTCTCCATTTTGGTCACGTGAGTGATAGGGATTGATCTCTTTTCTTTGCCCCAGCTATCTAAGGGCTTGGGCCTTTTGGCCCAGCCTAAACAGAAGGGGTATTTAAGCCCTATTCCCTTCTCTTCCTTTTTCTTTCTCTCTATCTCTAATTCCTTTCTTGCTCCTATTGTAATTAAACTCCAAAAAAGGCTGACGGCTGACTTGAGTTTTTCATTTAGGAATTACATAGCTGAATTCCTTGGCGACCTTAAATTAATATATATCAGTCTTTTAAAGTGATTCCCTTGTAACAGGGTCTCCTTCCTCATGTGTAAAACAAGAAAGTGGAGTTAAGACAACTTGGTGCTTACGATTCTTGGGAATGAAATAACTTATTCAAAGTCTCTAAGTATATGAAACAGAAACATTAACAATACTTGTGCTGCTACTTCACAAATTATGAGAAAAGTGGTTTGTAACTGACTGGCAAAGCATATCAGTGTGAGTTGCTATTCACAATGGACTTCAAGTTGTATTGTCTTAAACCATTTAATTGGGTTGAGAGATAAGACTTTATCCTGGTGTGTTTTTAAACTCCTACTTTGGTATAAGAGGACAAAGGCTGCAGCTTGAAAACACACCAGGATAAGGTGTTAATTCTTCACAATGGAATACACACTACTCCTTTTGTATACCATACCAGCTATGGAATCAATGATACTTCTACTAATTAGCCATTTTGTCCTCCATATCATATGGAGTTTATGATCCAATAAAATCCTTATGTCTCTTTCACATTAGACAATTTTATAGTCATGTCTCCTCCATCCTATATTTCATGTCATCAGTTTTCCTGAACCTAAATGCCAGAATTTACATTTATTCCCCCTTAAATTTCATCATATTGTCCATGGGAAAGCATCCACTCAGTCCTAGAATAGTTAGTAGCTGTGGCCACTAGATGGTGATGGTACTTCTTTCCATACTCAAAAATTGCTTTTATAATAGTCCAGGACTAGATGCAGAACTAGTCTGTGTTCCATCTACTCTGCTGGGAGCAGATTTGGGGTCCTAAATTTTAGGGAACCATGAGAAGAATTTTACTAGAGGGGGCCAGCAGAATAGCAAGGAGCTCAAACCCAAATCAAAGGAGAGAGGTAGCTAGGTGGCTCAGTGGATTGAGAGTATGCCTAGAGATGGGAGATTCTGGGTTCAAATTTATCCTCAGATAATTCCAGCTTTGAGACCCTGGGAAAATCACTTAACCTCCATTGTCTAGAACTTACCACTTTTCTGCATTAGAATATAGGATATAGGTAAATATTTCTCAAATATTAGAGCACTATATATCATATCTAATTAAATAACAATATAAAAATAAAATGAGTTGCCTTGAGGGGTTTGGGGTTCTCCAGCTTGAATGGTTCACAAGAAGGGATTGGGTGACCATTTTTCAAAAGTGCTAGAGATGGGAATCATTTTTTAGTAGAAATATGGAATTTTAGAGTAGGGAGATTTTGAGTTCAAATTCTGGTTCAGCTTCTTAGGAGCCATATGAGAAAGCAAATCAGCCTTCATCTCTGCTGACTGATTTCCTCATGTGTAAAATCAGGGTTTGGGTCAAATGATCTCTGAGATGGCTTCCTTTTTGCCTTCTCTCCTGTTGCTTTGAGGTTCCCTGATAGACCTGATGTTCTGCCTGGCTTTCCCGTCTGCTGTGACCTGAACAGCTTGTTTTGCCTTCCTCACTCCCCATTTCTTTGCACGTTTTTGAAGTTGACTCCTTGAGAGTGAAGGATTGCCTGGGTTTTCTACTGATTTTCCAGAACCTAGTACAGTGCTTGAAACATACTAAGCACTTAAATGCTTTATTCATTCCATTTGAGCTCAAAACCTATGATTATTTTACTGTAACTGATGAGGTCTATTGCAGCTTTGCAGTTCAAAAATTCTCTGTGCTTATCATCAGTGGAAAATGGAGTGAGTGTCCTGGCAGATTAAGCTTATTAATTCGGGCTTCAGATTTCTGGGAGGATGCCACGGGAAGTAGTAATATTATGGATTATATTCTCACTGAAAAGTAGTAAGCACTCCAAGGTCAAATATAAATGATGCTAGTTTTATTGCCCTCTGGGAGTACTTGGGCTTCTCCTTTTCTCCATGAGTGTAAATAAAGCGATAATTTATTGTATAGAGAAGTCTTGTGTGTGAGAGAAAAAGAAAAATGAATAGAAAATTAATAAGAGGAATCGAGGTGGCTCAGGGGATTGAGATCCAGACCTGGAGATGTCTGGGCAGTGGAACCTGAGTTCCCATCTAGCCTCAGACACTTCCTAGCTGTGTGACTCTGGGCAAGTCAGTTAACCCCCATTGCCTAGCACTCACCCCTCTTCAGCCTTGGAACCAATGCACAGTATTGTTTGTGAGATGGAAGGTAAGAATTTTTTAAAAGGTAGGAAAAAAAAAACTAATATAATTCGTTTCAAAATAATCTCATAATCTTTTGCTTATATCTTGCATGGATGGAGTCATTTTTTAAGACTATAATTAAAAATCATAATTCTAGAAGCCATTTCCCCATTTGATCCTACTCCAAGTAGTAGAAGGAATATTGGATTGAGATTCTTGACTCGTTTCAGATTTGCTATTAACGAGCTGTGTGACTTTTGGTATGTCACACACTTTCCTGAGCTCCTTCTTCATGAAAAGGAGCACTTTTCATGTTGAGGGGAGAGCAGAGGTTCTTCACCTGAGGTCTGTGAACTTCTTCCATTCGATTACAAGCTTCTTGAGGATAGAGAATGTCTTTTGCCTCCTTTTGTAATCTCCATGCTTAGCTTAGTGCCTGCCACATAGAAGTAGATGCTTAAAAGTGTTTATTGGATTGATTCTTTAACTTTTTTTGGAATGCTATTTCAATATAATTTATCCTTTTTAATTTTATAAATTTTATTTGATGCATTTTTCTATTGAGAAGAGGTCAATAGGCTCCACCAAGCCTGCCAAAGGTACCCATGATGTATTAAGAATCCCTGCTGTACAGAACCAGGAGAACACTGTATACAGTGACTGAAGCATTGTGGGACAATCAGGTGTAATAGATCGTACTTCAAAAAGCAGTGCAGTGATCCAGGATGATGTTGAGGGACTTAGGAGAAAATGCTCTCCATGGATAGAAAGAGCTGTGGGAGTAGAAACAGAAGAAAACACAGGATTTATCACTTGTTTATGTGGCCATAGGATTTGGGGTTCTGGTTTTAAAAGATTCCTCTATTATAAAAATGAATAATATGGAAATAGGATTTGAGTGATAATATATGTACAACCCAGTGGAATTGCTTGTCATCTATGGGAGAGGGGAGGGATACAACATGAAAAATGAAAATAATAATAATAATAAAGTGGAAAAAAGAACTCCTGCTATAGGTGATCTCCAAGGCCTTTTGAATGAGTATGAATTACATTGAAATAGTTTACATGTAAAATATGGTGTCTTGTATGAAAGTTTTAGCTACAAATTGATCAGATTATTAACAGCTATTTTAAAAAATCCCTTACTTTCTCTTAGAATTGATACTATGTTTCAGTTCTAAGACAGAAGAGTGGTAAGAGTTAGACAATGAGGGTTAAGTGACTTGCCCAGGGTCACCCAGCTAGGAAGTGTCTGAGGGCAGATTTGAACCCAGGACCTCCTGTCTTTAGGCCTGACTCTAAATCCACTGAGCCACCCAGCTGCTTTTTTTTTTTATTGAAACATCTGGATTAAAAAAATATTAAGCTTTTGTGTTTCATTCTATTTTTTTTTAGGTGTAAAAACTAACTCAGTAAGATGATATCCTAGATTAAAGAGAAGTTGATTAGACAAAGGACTTTCAAAATGGGATTCTTAACTATTTTTTAAAAACCCAAACCACACCCATATTCCCCAAACCTTTTTTTTAGTTGATGAAGATAATAGAAAGTTAAGTGAACTCCTTCAAATGAGTTTTTGAGTTAGCTTATAAGATTTTGAAGATTAATATTATTTAAACCTGGGTCAAAATGAGACAAATTGTTTAATAGGGTTTGCATTAACTCCTTTCCAAGAGTGACCTATTCTAAAATCATTTGCTCCAACTATAACAGGAACTATTTTATATATTTTTTAATTCAAAGATATTTTATTTTCCCAATTTTATGTAAAATATTTTTAATGTCTGTTTCCTGAAATAATAAGATTCAAATTGTCTCCCTCCCTTCCATCAGGAGATTCTAAGCAATTTGATCTGGGCTAAACATATATATCAAGAAAAACACACTTCCATGTTGATCATTGTTATAAGAGGAAGCTCATACAAAACAAAACCCCCAAATAAAACCATTAAAACACTGATATGAAAGATAATTTGCTTTGACCTGCATCCATCCCACTCCAACAATTCTTTCTCTAGGATTGTCCTAGATCATTGCATTGCTGAAAGTTGACAGGTTTTTCACAGCTGCTCTGTATGCAGTGTTCTGCTTACTTTCCTCTGCATCAGTTCATGTAGATCTTTCCAGCTTTTTCTGAAATTATCCTACTTATTTCTGATAACACAATACTATACCATCACCAACATATATCACAATTTGTTCAGCCATTTCCCAATGGATGGACATCCCTTCAATTTCCAGTTCTTTGCTATCACAAAAAGAACTGCTAAAATATATTTTTACAAATAAGTCCTTTTTCTTTTCTATGACCCAGTAGTGTTATTACAGGGTTAAAGAATATGCTCAACTTTATGGCCCTTTGGGCATAGTTTCAAATTGTCTTCCAGAATGGTTGAATCATTTCACAACTTCACCAGCAAGGCATTAACATCCAATTTTGCCACATCCCCTCCAGCATTTTTCACTTTATTGTCATTGGCCAGTCTGATAGGTATGAAGTGGTACCTCTGCATTATTTTAATTTGCATTTCTCTGATCATGAATAATTGAGAACTCTTTTATATGATTATTGATAGCTTAGATTTTCTTTTATCTGAAAATTGCTTGTTCATATCTTCTCACACATTTGTCAATTGGGGAAGAGTTTGTATTTTAATAAATTTGACTTTGTTCTCTAAAGATTTGAGAAATTAACCTTTTATCAGAGAAATTTGTTATACAGATTTTTCCCCCGTTTGTGGTTTCCCTTCTAATCTTGGTTACATTGGTTTTGTTTGTACAAAAGCTAAATCTAAATTATTAATTTTATATCTTATAATGCTCTTTATCTCTTGTTTGTTCATAAATTCTTCCCTTCTCCAAAGATCTGCCAAGTATACTATTTTATGTTCTCCTAATTTACTTATTGCATCACTCTTTTAATTTAATTTATATACTCATTTTGACCTTGTCTTGGTATACGGTGTAAGATATTGGTCTATACCTAGTTTCTGCCAAACTGTTTTCCAATTTTCCCAGCAGTTGTTGTTAAAAGTGAGTTCTTATCCCCAAAGTTAGGATTTGGGGGTGTATCAGACACCAGATCACTGAGGTCCTTTACCCATAGTCTATTCCATTGGTCCGCCCTTCTACTTCTTGGCCAGTCCCAGATCATTTTGATGACCACTGCTTTATAGTACAGTTTGAGTTCTGGTACTGCAAGTCCTCCTTCCTTTGCATCCCCCCCACCCCCCATTAATTAGTAGGAACTATTTACTATCTCATGGGATGAGGAAGAAAAGTCTATGTCTTTTGGTGCTTGCTAAAGGACAAGGTTTGGCAAAGTCAGAGTGGGGAAAAAAAGTTCTTTTTTTACTTTCAGTGGACGGTTCAAGAAAAGTATCAAAGATGTAAACTTTCACGCTGCAGGCTCTTTTAAATTAAATTACAAACTCCTTACCAGATCACAACTCTCTGATAGTGTTCAGTGTAAACACGGAGGCCATATAATACACTGGTATACTGCTGTGCATCCTGTCAGCTCTCAATAAATGTTTGATGGGAGTAATGAAATCCCGATGGCTTAGACCGACGCTGGAATGTCAGATGCTGGAGCACCTGGGAGTGAACAGACCCACAGCTCCCTTCTTTTTTATTTCTCTCTTTACCCTTCAAACGTCTTCCCTCAAGGAAGAGACAGCATGGCACGCTGGAAGGAGCTCTCTCTGGATCTGGAGTTAGAGAACCTACATTCAAATTTTGCCTTTGTCACTTAAAATACCTGTTTGACTTTGGGCAAATAATTTAATCTCTTTGGACCTCAGTTTCCTCATCTGTAAAATGAAGGAATTGGGCCGGATGATCTCTTAAAGTTCTAGCTAAAAATCTTGACTTCTTGAATGCTTATATTTAAGCCTCTCTAGTCTATATAAAAAAAAAACTATGTAAAAAGATGAGGGAGGGGAGCAGCTGGGTGGCTCAGTGGATTGAGAGTCAGACCCAGAGATGGGACATCTTGGGTTCAAATCTGGCCTCACACTTCCTAGCTGTGTGACCTTGGGCAAGTCACTTAATTCCCTTTGCCTAGTTCTTACTACTTTTCTGCCTTAGAACCTATACTAAATATTGATTCTAAACTGTAAGAGAAGAGTTTAAAAAAAGAGGGGGGGGAATGTTTATTTTTTTAACCCTTACCCATGTTTTAGAATCAATACTGTGTCTTGGTTTCAAAGCAGATAAGGTCTGGCAATGAGGGTTAAGTGACTTGCCCAGGGTCACCAGCTAAGAACTGTCTAAGGCCATATTTGACTAGGACCTCCCATCTCTAGGTCTGGCTCTCAAACCACTGAGCCACGTAGTTGTGCCACCTCCAGCCCCCAAAGTGTTCCTATTTAGAAAAGAAGACTTTTAAAGCAGGATCATTTAGCCCAATCTCTCACTGTATGAATGAAGACCTGGAGAGGTTAACTGGTTCATCCAGGAATATAGTCCTGGGAAAAAAGAAAAAAAAAACTAGCTATCTTATTTAATGTGAAAGTGTGACTCTAAGAAGGAATTTAGGAAATGATTGATTTGTAGAACAGAACAAATAGAGGAGTCAGTCATAGTATGTTAGAGCTAGCAGGCAATTGTGCTCTCTCCATCAACAAGCCTTTATTGCAACCTCTTTGTGCCCGGCACTGTGCTGAGAAATTATCTAGTTCCAACCTCATTATTTTATGTAATGAAAATGAGAATGTCAAAATCCCCATTTCATGACTAGAGTAGGGAAGGATTGAAATGAAGATTTTTTTTTTTGTTTTGGATGGATGTTGGGGCCACTCTAATGAGGATGCTCATTTGAAATGGGAGGATTTAACTCAAGCACTCGAATAAAATATTTTTTGTTTTACATAGGATCACATAGTATTCTGCAATTCATAAAACACTTCAGTCTTTTTGTAATTGGGTCTGCCCTCACCTTGACTCTGTGTAGCCATTCCCTAAGTAGATATATTTTAAAATCTGAATAAAAATTAAATTTTAAATTTTAAAATTTTAGAGTAAAAACAAAAGAGCCACTGTAGAATCTTCCCACTAGACAATAAAGCTTGGATTCAAGTTCTGCCTCCACCACATGCGTATGGGCTGTTTGACCCTGAACAAGTCACTTAATCTCTTTTCTTTCCTCTCCCTACCCCCTTTCCCTTCTCTCTCCTTTTCTCTCTTCCCTCCTTTCTGTTCCCATCTCCTCCTTTCTCTCTCTTCTCACCAGGGCTAGGACTCCTATATTTTTTTCCCTTACCCCTCATAAAGTCATTTTTGCAAAGCTCTGAACCCTCAAATTGAAGTTGTTGAATACTTTTTCTGACCCATCACACTTGTTTCAGGGCCCTAATGATGTAGAAGTACCTTTTTTTTAAACCCTTACCTTCCGTCTTGGAGTCAATACTGTGTATTGGCTCCAAGGCAGAAGAGTGGTAAGGGCTAGGCAATGGGGGTCAAGTGACTTGCCCAGGGTTACACAGCTGGGAAGTGGCTGAAGTCAGATTTGAACCCAGGACCTTTCATCTCTAGGACTGGTTCTCAATCCACTGTGCTACCCAGCTGCCCCCGTAGAAGTACCTTTTAAGTGACATATGAAGCTTCTGTAGATGGTGGTGGTTGCAAAGTGCCTTTGAAAAGTGCCGGAAACTTCACATTTTCATGGTGCTTTGTGAATCTTGTGCTTGAAAGATGAGTTCTAGTCTAAAATGCCTTTTGAGAGCCAGGAGTATTAATTCATCATGAAGCTGGATAGAAATCTCTAATAAAGAGCAACATGAGACAATAAATATTTGATTTGAAAAAATGGGATTGTAAAGTGATCATCAGAACAGTTGCTAAAATGGGATTTTTTTTCTTAATTGGTGCCAAGCAGCCTTATCCTGAATGGCTGATATTCAGATAGAATGTAGATTTCACATTAAGACTATTTTATTCTGAAATTGTTTTCCTCCTGGAAATGGGTTCTAGGAGGGCTTGGCAGAACAGTTGAGGCTGCATATAATAATTGTTTCAGGATTTTAACTTCCTGGAGTCTCAAGAAATTATTTTCCATACTGCATTTTCCCCCATTCCCCCATACAAGGTACAAAATAATGGTTCAGTCAAGAAAATTGCATATTGATTCATCATGTAGGTATTGGGAATTTTTAGACTAGAGAGTTTATTATAAGTCCTTTCTATCAAGGTCATTGAGTAGTGGGGTAACTTCTACATTGGCCACCCTATCTCTGTGGGCAATCTGATCATCATTATCATTTGATATTTATTCAAGGGCCACCTGGGGCCCTTATCTGAGAGAAAAGAAATCGGGGTGTAAATCCCTACAGGGAAAGAGAACAAAAAGTAGTGTTTTTAACCATTCCATCTTTCGTAGAGCAAGCAAGGACAAATGAACCTTCTCCAACAACATTTATGAGAGAGATTAGCATGAAAGCAGTTGACTAGAAGCACAAGCTTAAAATTACAACCTCATAAAGTATCTTGAAGTTACAACAAACAGCTTGAAAAATGTAATGGGCACTTTTCTGTTAAAGACTCCCATGTGGTTATCTCCAGGCATCTTTACTTGAGTTTCTCTCTCCCTTTCCTTCTCTTTTACCCTCTAAGCCAGGAATCCCCAAACTTTTTACACAGGGGGCTAGTTCAATGTCCCTCAGACTGTTGGAGGACCGGACTATAAAGAAAAACAAACAAAAAACCCCAACAACTATGAACAAATCCCTATGCACATTGCACATATCTTATTTTAAAGTAAAACAACAAAACAGGAACAAATACAATATTTAAAATGAAGAACAAGTAAATTTAAATCAACAAACTGACCAGTATTTCAAGGGGAACTATGGGCCTGCTTTTGGCTAATGAGATGGTCAATGTCCAGCTCCATATTTGTCACTGCTAGTTGTAACAACTGAGGCAAGTGTGCATCAGTCTAGATCTGGTGGGAGATTTCAGATATTTCATTCTGGAAAAAGTCTGTTCACAGACATAAGTGCTGCCAAAGATGGTTGCCATTTTGAGGGCATGGTTCCTGAGATTAGGATATGTCTCAGAGGGGAGAGATGCATAGAAATTAGGCAAGCTGTTTGACTTGAATGTGTCTTTCAGAGAGTCACAATTCTGCAGTTCAGCCAGTTCCATTTGGTAAATTGTATCCACATTTTCAAAGTCAGTAGAAAATGGGTTACGGAAAAGCTGTATATCCTGTTCATGGAGATGAAGCTCTTTAAATCTGAATTAGAACTCCTTTTGCAACTTTTCCAGTGAATCCACACATCTTTCTTTTGGGAATGCAATCAAGGGTTTTTCTGCTAACAGATTTTGAGTTAAGGGGAGATGGCAGAAATTTTCCTCCACTTGTTTGATAAGGAGTTCTTTTTACTTCAAATTTTACTTCAAATGCTTTCACATGTGATGAGCTTCCCTTTTCCTTGAAGTTGCACATTGAAACTGTTGAGTAGCTCTGTTACATCTGTCAGAAAGGTGAGGTGCCATTTCCATTCTGCATCATTGAGCTCTGGTACTAATTTGTTTTTTGAAAGCATAAAAGTTGTATTATATGGAAGTAAATCATTGAAATGTCTCAAAACTCTCCCTCAACTCAGTCAATGGACTTCTGTGTGGTACAGAATATCTTCATAGGCAACATTTAGCTCAGACAGAAATTCCTGAAATTGTCTGTGGTTTAGTACATTAGCTCTAATGAAGTTAACACAAGATACCACAATTTTCATAACAGAGCCCCTCTTCAGTGATTTACTACATAGCAGCGCTTGTTGGTGGATGAGGCAGTGTATGGCTATTGGATGAGAATGGTTATGTTTGTCCATCTCTTGGTTAATGTAAGCAATTACTCCTTTCTTGGACCCCACCATGCTAGGAGTACCATCAGTTGTCACACTGGCTAGTTTAGCCCAGTCCAGCTCCAAATCCTTCACAATTTGGGAACCTTTTCATAGATACCCTTTACTGTAGTTGTACATATGATGCTTTGCAGTACAGCAAGCTCTTCTGTGACTTTGAAATTTTCATTTGTCCCACGAATAAAAATTAGAAGGTGTGCAGAATCATGAACATCATTGCTCTCATTGAGTGCCAGGGAAAAATAGGAAAGTTTTCTTGTGGAGTTTTGCAAATGCAGATGCAAATTGTCTCCTATTTATTCAATCCTTCATGTAATTGTAGATCCTGTTTCCTAGGGATTCCAAATTGCTATTAGTAAAATACCTATCTATCTATGGGTAAGACCCATGCAATCAGATTCCACAACAGGAAGAAAGAAGGCACGGCACTAGTGTGTGTCCGCTTGTGGTCCTTTTTTATGGATCTGTAATTATAGACTGTAATATAAAAAACACATACCTCACTTCCCCCACATAGTACAATGGCCCCCATGCCCCCCAGATGCACAACATAATGGCCCCTATAACCTCCCTTTGCCCAAAAATCTCTCCCCACATTACTACACAGTATAATGACCACCATATAGGAGGCCTATAATAGGGACCATTATGTTGTGTATCTGGGGGAGCATGGGGGCCGTTGTACTACTGTGTTTCCCCGAAAATAAGACACTGTCTTATGTTAATTTGACCCCCCCCCCAAAAAAAAACCAGGGGGTGTCTTATAAAACACCCAGTGGCAGTGGTGGGCTTCTCACAGCAGAGGCTCACCGCTGATGTCACAGGCCAGATCATCGCGATCCGATGCCTGTATACAGTATTGGAGGCAATACTGTGCCTGTGACACTGTATACCACTGTCTGGGATAGTGGAGGCTGCAGCGCTGGCTGTGATGGGTCTGTCACACCTTGTCAGACTCATCACTGCCACCACTATATCAGGCAGCAGTATACACAGTGCGGAATCCCCTCCCCCAGATGCTCACCATGCTGACATCTTCCATTGTGCAGTCACATAATCTCATTCTCCTTCAGTTACTCTCAGAACAAGGCGCCAAGCAAAGGATGATGTCACCGGAAGAAGTACTGCTTTGCAGTACCGCCACATATAGCGCTCCTCTCACTGACCACCAATGAAAGAGGTGCCCCTTCCGGAAGTGCAGTGGGTACCGGATAAATGGCTTCAGGGGGCCCCAGTTTGGGGACCCCTGCTCTAAGCCTTCTGAGTTTGCCTTTCAAGCCTGCATTAGGGGTTTGTATGGAAAAGAATAGTTAAGTCGTGAACTCTCCATTGAGATTGGCTCCAGAAGCCAGACCCCTGAGTTCTCAAAGACATCTGTTTTATCAGGTCTTTAGGAAAAGTCAATGGTAGATCACCCCAAAGTCTTGTGTTCTGAGTTTCCTTCTTTTCTTTTCACTTTTCCTCCTCTAGAGATTATTTTTTATTTTTATCAATTACATATAATAATTTTCAGCATACTTTTCCCAAAATTATCTCTTTCCCTCTTTTCTCTCCCCGCTCTGGGAAATGGTAAGCAATTTCATCTGGATTATACATGTATTATCATGCAAAACATACTTCTATATTGGTCTTTGTCAAAAGAAAGTATTCATATAAAACCAAAACTCCACAATAAAATCTTAAATGTGAAATGTAAAAAATAGTATCATTTGATCTTCATCTGACTCCAACAATCCTTTCTCTGGAGGCAGATACCATTCTTTGTCAAAAGTCCTTCAGAAATGTTACAGATCTTTGCATTGCTGAAAATAGTTAAGTCTTTTGTAGTTGATCATGTAATATTATTGTTACTGTGTATAGTGTTCTCCCAGTTCTGCTTATTTTGCTTTCCATCAGTTCATGTAGATCTATCCAGATTTTTCTGAAATCATCCTGCTTATCCTTTCCCTATAGCACAATACTATCACCAACATGTACCACAATTTGTTCAGCCATTCCCCAATGGATGGATATCTCCATAATATCCAGTTCTTTGCCACCACAAAAAGAACTGCTATAAATATTTTTCTACAAGTAGGTCCTTTCCCCTTTTTAATTCTCTTTGTCAAATAGACACAGTAGTATATTATAGTATTAAAGGGTATGTACAATTTTTTAGCCCTTTGAGCAGAGTTCTAAATTGTTCTCCATAATGGTTGTATCAGTTCACAACTCCACCAACAATGCATTACATCAGTGTCCCAATTTTGCCACATCCCCTCCAACATTTGTCACTTTCCTTTACTGTCAAATTGACTAATCTGATAGGTGTGAGGTGGTACCTCAGCATTGTTTTAATTTGCATTTCTCTAAGAGGGATTTAGAACATTTTTATCTGATTATTGATAGCTTTGATTTCTTCATCTGAAAATTCCTTGATCTTATCCTTTGACCATTTGTCAAACTAATTAATAATTTATCCTAACCTATTTACTGATCCTTGAATACAGGACGCAGTCTCCATATTGGCTCCTTTTAATTGGCTTACTCCCAGAACTGGAATGCCCTCCCTCATTAGCTCTCCCCCTTACATTCCTTGACCTCACAACTCATCAAATCTCAGTTTGTGCAGAATATCTTTCCTGCTCTCTTTCCCCATCCCCATTTTCTACTTTGAGATGATCATGTATGTATCTTGTATGTACCTTACATGTAGTTTCCCCATTGGAAATGCATGAATTCCTTTGGGGCAAATACTTTTAAAATGTTTCTTTGTATTCTCAATTCTAAATACAAGACTGGACATATTTTGCTGCTTTTACTCAGTCATTTCATTCATGTCCAACTTTGTGACCCCATTTGAAGTTTTCTTGAAAGAGATAATAGAGCGATTTGCAATTTCCTTCTCCAGCTCAATTTACAGATGAGAAAAATGGTGTTGAATGACTTTCCCAGAGTCACACAGCTAATAAGTATCTGATGCCAGATTTGAACTTGGGAAGATGGATCTTCCTAACTTCAGGCACTGGTACACTATTGACTGCTCTACCTAAATGCTTGATTTGACACATAGTAAAGGCTTAATACATGCTTTTTTGATTCATTTGGAAGGTTTTAAGTCTGAAGACCTAGATTCTAGGCACTTTTCTACTTACCTGCTCTTGAGAAGTAATCCATCTTCTGAGTCTTTGAACTGTTCCTGTTGCCATTAAATCTGTGATAAATTGAGCAAGAGGAAACTGGCTGACAGAAATACAGTTTGGTATTCCAGAGGATGAGATTTTGGACGAGTTACGAAACCACTCAGCCTCTGTTTTCCCATCTGCAAAATGGTAATGATGCTCAAACTACTTACCTTAGAGGGTTGTTGTGAGGAAACTATTTTTTCAAATTAATAAGCATTTATTAAAGCATGACAAACATCCTCTCTTCCTAATCTTTAGTTGGCACTTCAAAATTTGAAAGAGATGGGGCAAAATCCTATCTTTGGCATTTCAAGCTTTAAGCCAAGTCTTATTGGCTGTGTTAGCTGGTGTAAAAACTGCCTCTTTGTTACACTCAGACCATTGAGGAAAGCACTTTTCAAACTTTAAATATATACATGTGAATTATCATGATTATGTTGGTGGAGAATACAGGAGCTGTCTTACTGCCCCTCATTATTTACTCTGGGAATCATTTTCTCTGTCTGTCTTCTTTCTGTTTCTCTTCTCTCTCCACCTCTGTCTCTTTCTCTGTCTCTGTCCCTGTGTCTCTGACTCTCTGTTTGACTCTGACTCTGTTCCTTGTCTCTCTGTTACTCTCTCTGTCTCTGACTCTCTCATCTCTCTCCCCCTCTGTCTCTTTCAGCCTTTTTCTCTGTCTCTCTTTGTCTGTCTCTGTCTCTGACTCTCTATGTCTGTGTTTCTGTCTGTCTGTCTCCCCCCACCCATCTCTCTCTCTCTCTCTCTCTCTCTCTCTCTCTCTCTCTCTCTCTCTCTCTCTCTCTCTCTCTCTCTCTCTCCATCCCTTTCCCTCTCCCTCTCCATCTTTCTTTCTCAGTCTGTGTCTCTGTTTCTCTTTCTTGAACTAGAAAGAGCAAGCTTAGTGTTGGGGTGCTAAAAAGATAATGCAAGATAAGAAAGAATAAGAAGGCTTATCTTCTTCCCACAGCCTTCTGTTTCTGGAAGTGACTTGGGTGTTGGAGAAGTCAGGAAGATTTGAGTTCAGATCCTGTCTCTGGAATCTGGAATCTTTGGGCAACACACATCCTCTTTAAATGTTAGTTTCCCTAACTGTAAAAAAAGGGGATTGGACTTGTAGGAAGCTTCCAGCTCTCTGTGATCCTAGGACCTTACCTTTGAAGGCTGCTTTTAGCAGTAAATCCATTAACCCAAGATGCCATGGTTTTACTACATAAAGGGTGTGCTTGGTAACTGTGGCAGAGGGTAATTGCCCCAGAGGGGACAATACAAAATGCCTTCAATGTTCTCATCCCATAGGGATCACCCCAAGGATGGCACCTGAGGTTTTGTAGCATCGATCTTTGGTGTATAGGAGGTTAAGAATTCCATGGCTGCTGCTGCTGCTTGGATGAGCTTGAATTCACCAATCCTAATCCTTCATATGAGCAGGAGGACCACCAGGCCTTTCTGTCTGCTCTGCTTTTGTACTCTTGAGATTCTCCATTCCATCTGCCCTCCCTCTTCATCTTCTGGATGCCCAGCCTTTGGACATTTTCTAAGGACCCAGACACCTTGCTGTCTGTATGCTCAGACTGTGAACCCTGGAGCCTTTTTACCTGTACCCGAATTCTTATGGCTCATCGCCCTAATTAATGTGAGATCCTTGAGAGGGAGGATTGCCTCATTTTATCTATTTGTACCTTTAGTACCTGCATGGTTCTTGGCACATAGGGTTCATTTATCCTTGGATGGGTAGAGGGAAGTCCCTTCTTATCCTATTTCTGGTCAAGAGGCGTTAGCTAATTCTGCAATTCTGCAAGTCTATGAGTTGGTTCCATTATCATTTTTTGTTTGTTTTTCTGAACTTCAACTTTATTTTTTGATACATAAATTATGAAAGTTTATCATGTAACGAGAAAGAATGGATAGGTTGAATGGAGAGAATCATGATAAAGAAAACAAATATGGACTAATTCAAAATAGAGATTCAAGTAGATAATGCATGCAAAGAATGCAACAATGCAAATGGAATGATTGGTTCCATTGTTGCCAGGGAGCCTGGTGGTTACCATGCAGTAGCAGTTATCATAGCTTCTTGGTATTTCCTGATGGTCCCTTTTTTGGTAAATGGACATAAAAAGCATTTTAAAATTCATTTCATGTGCTTTTAGGTGTTTTTTTTTTTTAATGCTACAGAGAAATCTGCTTATAAATCTTTTTCCTAAGCTGTGTGACATAGGAATTCATTAATTACTAAAGAACTTTGCTAGAACTCTTTGCAGTGTACAGTTGGGGGAACTCAAAAAGAACAAAATATTAATAGGAACACAGAAGTAATGAAAACATTTCACAGCACTATTGATCTCTTTAATACATGCTTAATATGAGAAACAGCATTTAACAGTGGAAAGGTAGTCTCGCCTTTGGAGTTAGAAATTGTTCGGTTGCTTCAGCCATTTCTGTCCCTTTGTGTAGACTCTGGCATTCCAGTGGATCAAGGCAAACAAGTTAAATGACTTGTCCAGTCACACAGCTAGCATCTGAAGTCATATTTACATCCAGAATTTGAATTGAAACAGGTTTAAAAAAAAAGATTCCTAACTCTAGGCCCAGACACTCCATCCACCGTGCCACCTAGCCAGTTGGAGTTGGAAGACCCAAGTTCGAATTTTGTCTCTGTTACTTCCATAATGGCTTTGGGCACAAGGGGCTTGGACGAGTTGGTGGCCAAGGTCGTTTCCCATCCAGTTACTATGAATTATGTCCCCCTCCCTAGTTTTCTCTTAACAAACAGTCTTTTGATTAGCAAGGGGGGAAGTCCTTGTGTTAGGTGAGCTGTCTGATAGAGTGCTGTGAGTGGCCTGCTATAAATGGATTCTTGTACTTTTTAGCTTTGTTAAAGCCCATCACCTCAGGATTCTGAATTAGAAGGGACCTGTGTGGTGACCCCG